>NC_052122.1:3217717-3260360 GCF_012273895.1 Zerene cesonia | reverse complement strand
TTTTTTTATTACATTAAATTATTAATAAGTAAATTTCGGTTTTTTTTGCGCCTTCGCGGGTCGGTCAATTTAATTAATACACATACAGTTAACAAAAACCAATAAACAATATCTACTGTATAATTTGGCGGCCTTATCGCTTTAAAGCGATTTCTTCCAGGCAACCTTTGGATACAGGAAATATAAATTTTGAAAAGGTAGAAAGTGTACAAATACATACAAGAAATTGTACAAATATATAGATAAGAAATTAATACATATAGGAGCAAGGATAGTATAAATATGCAGTAAAGAGAGATAAACAATAGAGGAGAGAAAAGCAATATAACATAGAACAGAGTCAAAAACAACATTATGGAGATAGAAAATAATATTCTAAATTTACCCTCAAATACGTTGCTTTTCTAAACAATTGATAATTTGGAATATCTCCTATATAATAAAAATGCTTATTTAAGTCAGTTCACCAAGGACAATATCATCCACGAAGATAGACCAAAAATACATACCTATATATTTACGGTTGAATACAATAAACTTCACTTTTTTAAGTCGGTTAAAAATAATATTAACTGCGCACTTATATAGCATAGAAAGGTGAGACTATTCTTGCTCGTTTTATTAAAACAAATATGGAAAACATCGACTAACTCCTAGAGTTCTCTCCAGGGTCATGTTCTTCAGTCCGGAAGAAACTTTATCAGAAATGACGGATGCATCGCCCATTCAATAGTCAGCAACCCAGCTAAAAGTTACACAATATAAGTTTAGTCTGGCAACTGAAATAGGTCGAGGGAGCAATATTGGAAGTAATTTATGTGGCTCAAAGTAGAGAACTGTTGACACGACGATGTAATCCTAGGAATATTGTCGTCATATATGTGGCCATGCCCTGTGTATGAAAATAATCATCTTAGCTCCACGTTAAGTAAGATTCTTTAGGAAGAATGCATGAATTTGTAGCCAGAACTATGTTGTATCAGACACGAAGCCGATTTACTGATCAATTTGAGATGATATTAATGTGTTTCATAAAGTTGAAATGTAATTAAATAAAATTCGAAAAATTTTTACATTTTTATGAATCAACTTTAATATTGATCTATTTTATATGCAGTATAAAAATAATAGAGTTCTATGGATATTTTAAGACCTATCAATGCATAAGGAGTCGTAAAAACTTTATGTAATATGTATATCTCACTCGGGATTATACATTTATGACCGAATTCCTTCGGTCGTATCCTTAAATTATAGTTTACGCGCATATATTTTATCGAAAAAATAACCCAAGAAAGAAGACTCAAATAAATACCTTATATTTGAAAGAAAAGTAATAGATATATTAGTAGGTAGGTCAAAAATATCTCTGAATATGTCTGTATTAATAATCTAATATATAAAAATCAATTGCTGTTCGTTAGGCTCGCTAAAACTCGAAGAGTGGCTTTGCCGATTTTGATAATTTTGATTTTGATGCATTTATAATAGTCCAGGGAACGTTTAAATGATAAGAAAAATACGGAGGTGGGCGAAGCTGCGGGAAGCTAGTTTAACAATAAATTCTACATGTCAGGATGTAAATTTGTCTCGTAGTAATCTTTTACTTAAAAATCTTTCGACGTGGGAGCGTGCTCGAAGCTTCGGTACAAATTGGTTCATCTCGGGCCGGGGAAGTATCCAGTACCAAGTACCAGTACACAGAATGGCGGCATGAAATGGTAGCTTTTGAATGCTACTGTGTTTCGTACGGTAGGTGGGGAGCTGGAGGCCCGTTTCGTTTTTTCACCCCACCTAATCCCTAATCCATTCTTTTCGTCTCATAAATCCTCTCCTTATTCCTTATCCCCTAAAAGCAGGAAACGCAATCGCAGAGGAATGTGTTCCGAAAAACTCGAGAAAGGTTTTTAATGGAAAGAAAAAAGTACCACATGTGAAGCCGGGGTGAATAGATTTAAATAATAAAATAATAATAATAATAAAACCCGCAAGGTGCCCACCTTGTGGCGAGGTGACGGGGAGTAGCGCCCCCGCGGTCCTTAGTTCTCCCGGGGGAGGTCCCTGTCCTCACCTCCGGACTTTCTTAGTGGCAGTTCGGAGTGAACAATGACGAGGTTCAGGATCCCCCATCTCTGGCTTGCCTTAATTGGTCGTCCAGAGTGGAGATGCAAGAGCTATATGCTCGAGGGTGGAAGTGTCTAATGGCGTAATAGCGGGAAAACCAGATGCGGGCCTGCGGGCCCGCGATGGTGAAACCGGTGCCGCACCTCTCTACACCCATAGACAGTCAGCTGATGTTGCCCCCTTGTTTCTATTTTAGGTAACTTTTTTGGGAGCCCATCGACCGAACTGGCAAGTCACCGTCTGCCACTCATTTTCAATTTTTCGAAGTTGAAAAGGCAGACGCCTATAGTTTCCCATAGACCCAACCTACCAATCCATCGAACACCCCCTTTCCAAGGCCCAGTTTTGTTCCGTTCTATTTTTTTTTCAAAAGTCCTACATCGGCCGCGCACTGCCCAGGGCTGTATCTCCATAGTGCAGTCATGGACAGGCTGCGGCTGGTGTCCCACAACACATTAAATTCTCTAAAGGGCCTCTGCGTGTTGGATCTGTGTCCCCACGTAAGCCTTCCAAAAGACCGAGTGCTTTCCTTCTGGAGGTACCCGAGTATTATGGAGAGATACACATAATAATAATAAGCCCGCACGGCACCTTGTGGCGAGGTGTCGGGGGTAGCAACCCCGCGGGCCCGAATGCTCCCGGGGGAGCCCCTGTCCTCATCTCCGGCTTGCCTTAACCGGCCAGTCAGAGTGGAGTTGCGAGAGCTTTTAGCTCGAAGGGTGGATGCGAAGCGTAAGTGGCGAGTGGGCACGTGATGCTGGACCCTCAGGGAGCACGTGATCGTTGTTTAAAGTCCAGCGATGCCTCTCCACCCTTAGCTGCTTACAATATATTGCCCCCTTGTCGCATTATTGCAGCGACTTATTCGGGGGCCCATACAGTGGGAGGGCGAGTCACCGCCTGCCAACACATTTTTGCCCTAAAAAAACTGAAAAGGCCGGTGCCATAGTTCCCAATAGTTTACAATTAAATATTTATTATTATTTTAGTTAGAAAATATTGTTCTGTTGTTGCCATAACAACACATAGGACAACTAACGTGATTTTAGCCGTTTTTATAGATATTAATATGGAAACCTTCGTGCGCGCGTTTAACTCACACTTGGCCTGGTTTGTTGAATTAAACGCGAACCAAAATACGCTTAACTAGCACGTCACTTTTTACTTCCATCACAATCTAACAATTAAAAATCCTTTTCATCCTCCTTCTTCCCTCCCATTCATCTGAAGAGAAAGCTAGTTTATTATGAATGTATCATAAACAATTATAATCTGAGATATTACAAAGCAATAGGCCCCGTGCGCGTTGCATATGACCGATACGCTTACAAGACCATTACGAATACGTTATGACGCTTGGCCCATATCCTTTTCCTTATAATTCCCATTACTTTTATTCCCTCAATCAATCCTTTTATCAACCACTTTCTACTTCTGTTGGCAATCCAATTTTTTTTTAATTAATTAGCAGACTGCTTTTTATATTCTAACTGATTTCTATATTCTGCAATGTATATGTTTATGGGCAGTGCTGGTTGCATACCACCCAGCCACCCACCAGATATTTTGCCAACTATCACTCAAAAAATAAATAAAAAACATATTTGAATAACTAATGACAAGAATTCTATTATCTGATTCTATATTATACAATTATTTACCTAAAGTTATTTAGAACTGTCTAAAAAGTAATGTATTAAACATATTTTGAGTTTATTTCTTTCCATATTTGTAGTAGGTATATTCTTTAAAAACTATGTATATCGATTTCAAATGCAAGAAAAGTTCTTGCGCGATGTAACTACGTAACTCAATGTATCTAATTTGTTTACTTCGATTTTACCTTTTCTTGTTCGCATTATCTTCCAGGATAGAATGCACGTACACACTCCATCACACTAAGTATGTGTACACACACGTTAATAGTTTTATGAGGTACACGATTTTCCTTTCAATATCTGAAACGAGGGGAAAACGCCACCGTTATTGTAAAGTAAAACTTATACTGTATACCTTCGCAGTGCTTGTAATACTTACTTTTTAAATTCTTCATTAGTATGACATTTCGCGAAGCAAAAGTCAAACTTACCTTATATTAAGTACTCGCACACAATGGGACATTCGTTAGGAACAATCTCATAAAGAAATCATGTAACTGAAAATCTCTCAATTAAACAAAACAATAATTGAGTTTAAAAGTTACGGCGATCTATTTTAAATTCGAACGCTGTCTCCTCTGGCGATAAATTTTGAAGCGCTCAATTCAAATCGTATATACCTACTGGAGAGGTGAAAACAAAAGAGTTTCTGTTCTAAATAAGTCCCACTGAATCTTCAATTAATTATTTTATTTATGTATACGATACTTGACACGACACAATAGTCAATAAGTCAATTATTTATATGTCTTCTAACATGATAATATTATTTCTATATAGAGTTATTGAATTTCACAATGATCATTGTTCAATTTAATGCAATTTAAATATTGTTCTGAATTAATTAGTACAACATTGATATTAATTATGAAAAAGGAACAAACGACTACTATTAATTTAAATAACACTGTTATTGAATACTACAATTAGTAACAATAATATCGAAATTTGTAGCAATTTGTATTGACATGGATATAATGAGACCATAATTATACGGTAAATTACGAAATCTGAGCATGTATTGAACTTTATTAGCTTTACATAGCTGCTCGTAAACTTAGAACTCAATTTGCCAACAACTGTGTCAACGTCAATTTTAAGTCAATAAAAGACAATATAATAAGCATTTTTAAACTTCTGTATATATAGTTAGTTTATAGTAGTCTTAGAGGCTGATTTTTCAGTCCCTATGTTAAATTATCACTAGCTGTGACCCGCGGTTGAAACCGCGTAAGTCCGTATCCCATAGGAATATCGGTATAAAAAGTGCCTATGTGTTATTTCAGTTGTCCAGCTATCTACGAAGCAAAATAGTATTATTATTCACCAATAGATGTCAGGAAAAAAAAACACGAATATGACATTTTCTAAAAAAAATTCCTAGCTAGATCGATTTATCGCCCCCGAAACCCCCTATATACTAAATTTCATGAAAATCGTTGGAGCCGATTCCGAGATTTAAAGGTATAAGATATATCGTATCAGGTCATTCAAAAATGTGTTCTAATTCACCGACATACGACATTTTACACGTCATTTGTTTATTGTATAATACTTGACGGAAAAGATTCGACCAATATCTGAAAAATCGGCCTTTAGCAAGTTAAGTCACGGACCAACTATAAAGCAGAGTAAAACAGACGTTTGACGCAAAAAGACCGACGTTCAACTTACCCGGCATCAGTTCCATCGAATTGTATCACAATTTGCTCAACAACAAGCTGTTTACTTTACAATCTGTCAGCAGAGCGCTCAGTTCATTTTGATTATGAGATAAGGGGCCCGTACTAGCGCTATTTACCAGGTGTCTGCGACTTCGTTGATCACAGTTTCCGTAACAAATACTGCTACAATTCATTATAGTCCTTTATAAATATTTGTTTCGAATACTGTGATGTTGATTTTTGCTTTATTTGGATAGCGTCCTAATATCAGTTGTCGTTTTACCCCAACTTTTAGCATTAGGAAAGCCAGATCAAGCGTATACTGCCAACAGTCGTACCGACTACCCTACAAATTGGGCCAGTACGCTCCGCTGAAGTACCACACCCCCACAGAAAACTGGTTTGAAATAGTGGTGTGCCGCTGTGTTTCGTACGGTGAGTGGGAGAATCGGAGACCCGTTTCTTTCCTAACCCATCCCAGTCAATTCCTTCTTTCCAATCGTAAATCCTTTCTTTTACCCTTACCCCTTTAAAGGCAACGCATCCGCAGAGACATCCTCTGCAAATGTTCATGGGCGGTGGTGATCGCTTACGAACAGCCGAACCACCAGATCCGTTGCCCGCTATGACATTTAAAAATCAATCATTTACCATCTTTTCTAACAGTTTCATCAGAGAGGAACCGAGAAGGAACTCTGTAGTCTATAATAATCAGTTTAAAGAGCAAAAATTTGCAATTTAACTAAATGAGAAGTCTTATCAATTCAGTAATTTCATACATTTCAGTAATAAGTAATACGAGAATTTCACTTTGAAAAATGAAATTATTTCGAGGAAACGAAGATGGAAAAACAGAATGACAACTGAACAAGGGAGGGCATAATCACTTTAACGAATGTCTCCCCTATTTATATCACCTGGCATTCGTATACTTGATTACATTGGTGTAGGGTTGAGTGCGAGTAATTAATGAAAAGACTACGTTTGAGCATTACGAACTAATTAACATTTACTCTGACGGTAACGCAACAGTCATAAATCAGGCGCGTTATTGTACTAGACTTCTAGGCCATACATTACTGTGCTAATTGAACATAACTTAAGCTTCGTAATTCATTGCGGAAATGCTATCAGTTTGACAAGGCACTTGGAAATTTTAGGGCTTATTCATTATAACGTTATTTGACTATACCGTGTAATGTTTCTACTGAACTGTATCGACATTTACAGTTGTTGTGTACGTTTAATTCATAACGTTTTTTAAAGTACTGCGAGAATAAGAAAAATGATGAAATAATGTAGATAAATCGTAAGGTGATATCTATTCTTTATGTAGTCGGTTTGAAATCGATCTCTTTAATATTTCTTGGAACCCCCATCTTTGTAGGAAAATATTATTTCTCGACAAATACCTTTTCTAGGGAACATACTTAGCAGAAAAGATTGATTAGTGTTTAGAATTACATTGAATATGGCGAAGGATCTTCTGCTTTATCAAAATGTGGTGAAACCTTTCACTTCACACCTACACTTAACACCTACTTATCAGCGAGTAAATTCGCAGTATTTGATTAACAGTTAGTTTAAAATTACTTCACAATAAGTTACACGAAATAAGTGTTAAAATAATAGTCTTTAGAACAATGGAAAACAACATTCATAAACCGTACAGTATGATTTCACTACTTCGAATAACAACGGGCACCTAATTTATAGTCACTGTCACAACTCACTTACCCTAAATCTTTATAAGTTATTTTCCCTTGAACAAGAAATATCGGGCGACGCAACGGAAAGTGTTCAACTTGTAAATATAACTGGGTTCTTGAAAATTTAATACAAACAGAAGTCAAACGACACCGTCTCCTCAATAACTTGCAAAGTAAAGTAAACAAACTGATTGTTTGAGCTTAAATGTTGCTTTCGTTATTTGCGAACTGGTAGATGTAAGGATTATTGAGAAATTGCCGTTGTGACCCGGGATTTTGTTTGCGCGATGTTTTTGTGAAAAGTAGCCAGTGTGTATGTACCGAATGTCATCTTATTTCGTTTACTTGTGTTATTTTGCGCACAAGCACTGGAATCACTTCATATGCACAATATGAAATAAACATTAGTAATACGTAATGTATAATATATAATTAATACCCCCTGAACCACCTCTTGATACAGTAGATAGAAAATTTGCTCAAATAATTTTTGAAAAGAAAGAAATTTCGTTCAAAGATACGAACATTCCCTTTTCCTACCTACGAATCGAACCGAGTAAAATCTGTTAAAATTACACCATGCACTTTGCTTCGCACCTTGTATCGATCATTAGAGTCAATTATATGGATGAACAAACTTAATAAATAAAATATACAATCAATTTATTAGGCGTTATTTAAACAGATTCGACTGGGGTAAGTGGATTTTCCTCAATCTTTGAATGTAATTTCTTTCTTCAAAAAATTATGAAATGTTTCCTTAGTATTTAATTTTCTATCTATAACATCAAGAGTAATTTATGGTAGCATTACAAAAATCTATCTTGTATATTAAGTCAACAAATATGAATTCTTAATTTGAACAATTTTGAAAAGATTTTACAGATCTAGTTAGAGTCTAGATTATGCTATCGGTCCAGAAAATGAACTCGCATAATTTATTTAAAATTGTAATTAATCAACTCTCAAGTTACTGTTGAATTTTTTATTCGTAGCTTAATGAGGATGAAATTAATATGGAAAGCATTTCAATTTTGTTTTTGTTCCTGTATTAATTTTAAACAGAAAATACATGATATTCGCGTGGCTTAATTTAAAAAACGCATGATAAACTAGAAAATCTTGTAAAACTCTTTTATTCAAACTCAAACACTGACACTCATTTTTTCTTAATTCCATTATTGATTTAAAATAAATAATTAATGAATTCATCTTAATAATATTACTAGATACGTATTAATTTATTCACAAGCATAAAACAGTCGAATGATGTTTGTTATTTCGTAGACGTTGTTGGACGATCGGATGTCTTAGGTTTCATCTCGTTTCATCTCATGCGAATCCGGGGAAAATTATCAATATTTACTCGACATCCACCCTTTATATATGTATACTAATAGCATAAATCTGAGGAGATTTTTATTGTTAGAACTCGCTAATCTCAAGAAATAGTTAATAATTCTTTCACCGTTGGATTTGAACGTGATCTATAGATGCTATAGGCTATATAATATGTTCCATAGGTGAAATCGGGACGGACCGTTAGTTTTATATAAAATCGTGAAATAAAAATCGATGTTCAATATAAAAAAAAAAGCATAAAGACTACCCATATACTAGGCAAGTATAGGATATCTCAGCTTATAGAGTTAAAATGAAAGAACTTTCTTAAAAAACGTTATTTCTAAAGAGAAACCATTTCAGAGTCAGTATAGTTAGTGTGCCCAGCTTTGAACCAAGTTTAACAAAGACCAAATGTAAAGAATTTATGAAAAGGTCAAAGTTTTTACTCGAATGGACCTTGATGCTCGATCTGTGTATAAAAAGATTGATTCATAAAGCACAAATTTTCAGGGACAAATCTAACAGTTTAAATCTGAATAAATTGCATAAGCATTATCGCATATTGCTTTAGTTCTACTTTATTATGGATATTTATGGATCAATGAGAAAGATTGGTAAATTTTTATAGATTATTAAAGTGACGGACGTCATGTATGTGTTATAGTTTGTGAGTAAGTGTTAAAACGCAAATCTATTTAAAAAACTCAGTTTAAATGGCACTTTTATCTTATATCTTTAAACGAGCAATTCTTGTGTATATATATATATAATTGGAATCTCGGAATCGGCTCCAACGATTTTCATGAAATTTAGTATAAAGGGGGTTTCGGAGCGATAAATCGATCAAGCTAAGAGTCTTTTTTAGAAAATGTCACATTCGTGTTTTATTTTTAACAAATAGGAGGCGTTTGAGTAGTCCCAATTTATTATGACTCTTCCTGACATCTATTAGCGACTAATAATACTATAAATGCGAAAGTTTGTGAGGATGGATGCATATGTATGTGTGCGTCTGTTACTCTTTCACGCAAAAACTACTGAGTCGATTGTAATGAAATTTGCTTCCTAGATAGCTGGACAACTGAAATAATACATAGGCACTTTTTATACCGATATTCCTACGGGATACGGACTTACGCGGTTTCAACCGCGGGTCACAGCTAGTGTACATAAATGAAATAATAAATATTTGTAAATCATTCTAGACATTAATATTTGCAAGAAATTATGATGACCCGATCTTTGTATATTAATTATTAAAGTAAAAGGAAAACATTACAGCCAATGGTTTTAACAAAGCTAATTCATTCTACAATCAGTAATCTTAGGAACTGCTTTACTTTATATATGCTTGTATATTGTACTGAAGCATTTTTGAGTTTTTCGCTCCCTAAGTTGTCGTGTATCGTGTGCGTAAGTTATTGACCCCATTTTATATAGAAACCGCTCGTCGTGGTCGTTTACCTACAAGGCAATTTTGAATGCTATTACGGGTAAAACAATAACGTCTGGTGGTGAAACTATTTAACATACAAGCGATTTGACATTTTTGATAAAACTTTCGAATTTTCGTTTTGCCATGGCTGGGTTTGAGCGAAAAGCTAAGATTCGTAAAGGTTAGGTGCGTACGTTTCAAGATATATTTTTCTTTATGTTCGTATTCTATTTGCAGTTTATATTATATACTTAACTCTTCTCTCTATTGTACTTATTTGACGTTCCAAAAACATCATCACCATAATCAGCATATTTTCATAGTTATAGTTCCCACTGTTGGGTCACAGGCCTCCTATGAGGGTTCAGGCCATAATTCTCCACGCTGGCAAATTGCGGGTTGGCAGATGACATATATCGTCGAACTTTCGATTCTTGGAGAAATCACTGACGGATAAATACATGATGAGAATACTTTAAAATACGTAAATAAATATGAGGAAATATGCTGGTTATCAATAAAATGTTATAACTAAACTTTTTATCGCCCTATATAAGAAAAATGAATGTTAGATACGAACTACTACGCGTTTATTCTACAATAACTACATGAGCTCGACTCTACGTTATGTCACGTTTCTTTATGACACGCTATCATATTTTAACTTCATAGAAAATTCTAGCCAAATCGGTACTTTTCTTGAAAGAACAGCAAATATCTTACATTTTTAGCCATACAAACTTTCGCATAATATTATGTGTGATGTATCACATATAACATAGTACTATGTTGTATTAAAATAAAAAACAGCATTATTTTACGCCATTATGTCCATTATTCCGATATCTACACAAATTGATACAAAATTTTATATAGGTCGTCATGAAACGTATGATACTCGAATGAATCCAACAAAGAAACACACTTTGCATTCATTTATAATTAATTAACTAATGATCACAATACGGCGCCAGCGAAATAGGTAATTTACAAATGTTTCTTGTAGTTCGTGTTCATTTATCAAATTCCGTCTGCTCTTTGTATAAATCCAACTTTGCATTTGTCACTCTGCGAACTTTATTGTGGCGAAATTGTAGCGTTTCGAAAATCTGGGGCCGCACGGAATCGTGACGTCACAGATACAATAAAAACCTTCGGGATTAACATATAAACGACGGGGTGTGATTTTGCAAAAGGCGCGTTCTCGTTGGAGACCGGCGAGATTTGTTATTTGCGAAAAAACAATTACCTGAAAACGTAGGTACTTTAAATGACTATCATTTAAAAATATATATAGTTATATATATAGATATGTACTGTTATATGTACAGTTATATATAAATCATTAGTGTTTTACGAATTACGTCGTAACGAGTGTGTAGGTAAGGTTCATGCCATACAAACTTTTCAGAGACCATTTCCGTTGAAATATACAACGAAGGAATAGAAAACAACCTTGCACGTAACTTCTATATTTTCTATAATTCTGAAATTCTCTTGAAACAGGTCAAGGATGAAAAATTTTCTTCAATCAAAATATACACGAAAAGTCATTATATACTGTGCATTTGGAACGTTAATGTATCATAGATGATTATGAAACGTGTGATTGTGTCAAATGCGATTGTCTTATTAGAATACTTTAAAGTTTTCGGTCTGGTGTAAAAGCTGTACAACCGCTTTAAGCAACGTCGCCTACAATGATTTAATAGACTCTGTTTTTGAAACAGTTTGTTTTATTATTACTCACGTTCGGACTGTATTACAAATTTAAACGAATTTGTGTTTGTCTTTATTATGTAATGAGTGATAAAGTATATCACTACAGGTCTTATGATTATAAAATATTTATAGATAATTTTATGAAATGTAAGAATTCGGAACGCCTAATAATAATAAAGAAAATCCAATAAGGCGTTTTCATGTAATTTACTGGTGATGGACGCTTTAAGTTATCATAAAACATTCGGTTTAATGCCCACCGACTTAGTCTTATAATTAATAAGAAACCTAAATGAAAAACGTTTACCTTAGCACAGATATCTTTATAATCGTACGGTACCTCGTGCACAAGTGGGTGTCGTACTTGACAGTTTTAATTGCTGAAAATATGTTGCGTAGATTTTTAATAGCAATTTAATGTGAGCCTTGTTTTTAACCATGTCCTGGGTGTGATCGCGAATATATATGTAATATTTCATAGTTAATTACAAATGAGTTTTTTTATGCCATAAGTGGGCAACTGAGCTGGTGGTAAGCGATCACCGTACCACCGCCCACGAACATTCGCAGAGGTAGTGCCTCTGCGAAAGCGCTGCCCACTTTAAGGGGAAAGGGAGGTATTGCGAAGGGATTGACGACTGGAAGCAAGGAATGGACTGGGAAGGGTGAGGAAAAGGAAACGAGCCTCCGAAACCTCTGCCGAATACATTAAAAAGAGTCGAATAGGGTCTTGGGTTCGATTTCTGGTGGATTTCGGTCATACATAAAATGCAAGGTACTGCCCGCGTTCACTCGGATGGTAAATGTATAAAAGTATCCTTTGTGTTTATCCAAACTTTCTATACCTATTATAACATCTATCTCATCTACCAAATTTTATTCAGATCCAATGAGCTTTTTGCGTGACAGAGTAACAAACATATATCTATACTTACATATTTACAATCATCCTCGTTTATTATATTGGAAGGGGCCAGCCCTACCCCGAAAGAGACACACTAACTCACCAAAGAGATTACATAAAAAGGTAAACAACTATTTTAGTCTTTTCAATGAGCTAATTCGTTAACGCTCATTTTTGCAGTATTTCAACTGATATTGGAATAAACCAGCCGAACCTTTTTATGTGCATACATTTAGGGAATGTAATAACCTCGTAAACTTTATGATATATTTTTTATGACATAAAACGGGTGGTTTACTACTCATAGACTCACTGCACTTAGTAAATTTGGAATTAACAGTGCAAAACAAATATTGAAAAAAGATAAGGACGTGAATATTTTATGAATGTAAATATTAATCTCAAATTCTTTTTAATACAAATTATCAGCAAGCTTTGGAATGTAACCACGACTTTATCGGATCTCTGTGCTATTTATTCATTCGTACGAATAAAAATAGTTTCAAAATGTTTTCAAAACTAAAAAGCACAGCTCATTCATTTTATTATTGTCATATACGTAGGTATCGTTGTTTAAACAAGGTTTGAGTTAAATCTGTCCGTTACAAGTGAGTCTAAAAGTGTCAGTTACATACAATATACAGGTGAAGCTAATTAAGGCGTGTAAGAAAACAAATGAAACAGCCTCTCTCAATTACAATATGAAATAGCTAATTTTGACATATTTTATATCACAGACTACAGTTAAAAAGTAAGCTGTAAGTCATACTCACAGCGTGAAAGTTTTGTGAATGTGTAAGCTGAGAATAAGTGTTAGTTTGTAATTAAAAGTTCGAATACTATAATAATATGTTCACATAACATAGGAGTTAATTCGTAAAGTTGAAAACAATATTCAGCACAAATTTATAATAATTATTTTTAAATAAGCCGTCTTCAAATAGAACTAGACCAGATTTAAATGGACATGGCAGGCACCAGTTTTCAACTAAAAAAGAATAATAAAAATCGATTCACTTAATACTAAAAAATTGCTTTCGAACAGATCTATTTTTTGAAGTCGGTTGAAATTGAAACGTTATTACGGTTTACCTACCTCTGTGTTATGGATAAATAAAAATTGACCTTTTTTAAGTGCGAAATATGAGTCTGTATTCGTGTGTATTTTAATGAATCGATTTGGATAAATTTGAACTGTGTTAGTGTTAGATTGTTGGCGACAAAATTATGCATTCGTTCTAGCTTCTTAAACGATTTGCGTTGGCATAAACTCCAGCAGTAGATATGTATAGATAAATGTCTATTGCACGCATAATTATTAGTGAATTAATTACTAGATGACATAAATATAATTTACGTATTATTTATGATATTGTCCTATTGTTTCTTCAAAATCATATCATTTGACATATTTATATATATGCGGCCTTGTCGCTTAGTAGAGTTTTCTACCAGTAAACGAAAACAACTAAGAAACGACATCTAAAAAGAAGTGAGCGAGCAGAAAGTCAAAGAAGGAAACCTGCAAAGGTCATAAGCCTCTGCCTAGAAATATTCGTTTTAGTACTTGAAACTGTAATAATGAGGCGCTACGCGACTTCAAATTCGCATGTTTCATTTTAACGCAAGACGCGAGAATATGAGATGTAGCTAGCAAACGTAGATTATTTAAATGTCCCACTCATATATAACAACCAAGATATAAATTCCTACAATATGTTGTACGGAATGGCAGAGTTACATAACTTTTCAAATATACCTTTAGTGTATACTTATATAATAAAGAAGAAAAGTTTTTTTGTTCGTTTGTACCCTAAGGGCTCCGAAACTACTCGTCCAATTTTGAAAATTTCTTTCACCAATACTAATAATATAGTTTACATTGTTCCCGAGTGCTATAGGATACTTTTTACCCCGGAAATATAAGACGGCCGAAGCCGGGGCGAACAGCTAGTACATTAAAATTTTACTTAAAATATAATTTCGTATCGTCAAAGCTGAAGTCTTATTTATAAATAAGGTTTTAAAATATTTAGAAATTGATTCAATAATAACTTGCTTGCAAATCCGAGGAGAGTCATTCGGTATTCGCGCGCAATTACAATCTTTATAAGTAATATGATTATATACAGTGGATCGGGAGTTAAGAAGAGACAGACAAATAGACGGATTTACTTTCGTATTTATGATATGGCAGGGAGCTGTTAGTCTTTTACAACCATTTAACAAGTATAAAAATAGATACTGAAAACTTATATCTGTAAAGATTTTAATTAAATTACGACTTGAGCGACAACTCATCTGAGCAATTACTATTTAGATGAGTTTTCAAACAACTTTTCATAATTAATATTTCTCTTAACCATTTGCGTTGGACGGATGTGCGCGGATAATAAATCTTGTCCAAAGAAACCACAATAATGAACTACAACCATTTAGGGGGTTAAAGCATGAGGGCATGTGGGTGCGATGTTGACACCATTATTTTACCGTTTTTGTATGCTAAATACGCAATGTAGACGTTGCTTTATCTCTCTTATATATACTAATTAGTACATGTATTGTAAATAGTATCCACACTAACATATTTTCATATACGACTAGCTGAACAGACAGAGTCTTGTCTTAACGCAAACTGTCTAACCGGTGAAGATTAAAAAGCCGTTGAGATTACTTATCTTTTTATTATTTTGTCGCACTTGTGTAAGTTTTTATTTATTAGGATACTTCTCCTGACAATAACAAACACATCAAAAGAAATTATTGAGCGAAATCGGTCGAGCCGTCCATGCCTGATGCCGTGACCAGAGGAAATAAAGATTCATTTTGATATATCTAAACTAATATTATAAAGATGAAACATTTGTGTATTTCTGTGTTTGTTTCTTATATTTCCACTTAAAAACTAATGGGCCGATTTAAAAAATTCATTCACCATTAGAAAGCTGCATCTTCATTGAGTGACATGATATATTTTATTAAGTCTTTATCTCCGGCGTTAAGAAAGGGTATTTATAAAATAAAATAGTCCAACAAACCGTATACACAATAATATTTCATTGCACATTTGCTGAAAAGTGTATCAAATCGTACAACGTGGGTACATATCACGTTTCGCGCAAATCATCAATTAAATTGATTCGTTGGCTTTAAGATGAATCGATTTTATTTCATTTGCTGGCGTGATCATCAAGCCTAATGGTGCGTACTTCATGAGATATATTGAATCGTGTCATTTATCCTATGAAGTGGTAAATTTATTTATCATCGATTTTACGTCAGTACTAAGTATGTTATTAAGTATAGGGATGTATGATGGGCTTCTTTTGTTTTGGACTATTTAAACAAATTGCAAGTCAATAGGAACTCGCCCCTATAGGCCCCAGTTATACCGAAAGAAAAATCTATAATAATATAGAGTAGGCCAGTCATTAATGGGGTAAGGTTCAGAGTATTGAATGAAATGAAAAAAATAAATCCACTATCACCTATGTGCTTACTGAGTTTATCCGTTAGAGAATTGAAGAGAAAAAATTTCAATCTCTTTTTATTGTGAAAAGTGAACATTGCTATCTAATTAATTTTCATATGCCTCATTAAAATTTTCTATTTCTCATGCTCATTTTATACACTATATATTTGAGGTAATTTTATGATAAATTAAGTGTTTGAAACGTTTCAAGGATACAAAAATAAACGGTAAATTGCACATAATTTCCTCGTTTCCACAATTATTAACTCCTCTCTAGTTTATAAAACCGACAAAATGCAGTTAGTATGAACTTGCTTTAAAATCGAGCGAATGATAGTGCTCTTAAAGTTCAATTACTAAGAAAACATCTTCCGTTGAAATCGTAGAATTTAAATCAAATTCTGATTCAATGAAAAATACTCACAATATAAAAGTGAAGTACCTTCACATGTTTTGGAGCCAATGTATATCTATTTCACTCCATTTGAGTTCTGCAAGATGTCGTTTTTTTAAAACCCCACTAGGAATCAGACTCGGGCCCAGGTTGTACGCTCACGTGTTAACACCAGAGACATACTATTCAAATTAAATTGATCTATATCAACGTGGATTGTAGCGTGCAATTTCCATTGGCATGCCTCTGCTCAAGAAGCAATCATCTCCTGTCAAATAGCTCCGATCGATACAACGTTAATCCCAAATGAAAAGTACACAAGGCTAATTCGTATTGCACTCTAAATAATAACATTCTGTCCCACAAAACAAAATAACACGGGCTTTTCACAAGTAATAAAACAGGTTTCATTCTCAAAAGATGAAGGGTCGATTTAATTCGACCGCGTTTTTGAAAGTGTTGCGTGTTGGCCATTTACTACCCTGTTATTTATGAAATTCGCTTTTTTGTATTTCTATGGGCTAATTTGTATTTATTATCTTTAATCGATTTTGCTTTTGTTTATGTGTATAAGAAGGGTTCACTGGTGACCAATCAAATACCTCTTTTGAATTTAGGTAGGAAAACTGGAAATTATTATTATTTTACTTTATTATATTTTTTTGCTATTGAAGTATCGTCAACCTACAACTTATACATGCAAAAAATTTATTTTCATACAAATTGAATTCTGGAAGATTAAGGTTTTGACAAAATAAATCTCTTATTTGGTGCTACTCTACACTAGGTATTAAAAGATGCGCTATATTCTCTAGCTTATTCGCGTACCTCTCATAGCGATAGCTTAATTGGCACAGTATCAGTACTGCTAATACTCTGAATAGCCTGAGGATTATTCACTAAGCAGTACTAGAGCTACCTTCAGTACTTTTCCATAAAAAATGAGTCAACACATCCATTTAATGTAGACCTTATCAAAAACGAACCAAACTAGACTGGCTTACTATTGAGTTTCAAGTCTGTGTCAATCATTTAAACGGCTTAAGAAATCGTATTATAAACCGAATGTCTCTCTTCCATGTATAAAATATTTAAGATGTCTATTTCACCTATCAAGAGTTCCTAGAACTGTCAATCACGATGCATTACTCGTATATCAACGTACACCATGTTATCGCAAGGCACTAGTTTAATTCTAAATATCATTCTTGGCAAAGAAATCTTTGAAAGAGAATTGACAATACCGGTTTACTCGCGTGGCAGCTTTTTATGCATGGGCAATTATGTGACAAATGATTATACTGAACGCAAGTTGACATTAATTAGGGTATTTTTCATCGAACATACAACTTTGCACGCAACGCGATCATTAGACAAACGATGTATTTGATGTAGGATTTAATGTGTAAATATCTATGTTTTATATGTGACTTTATCCAATTACAAATTACTAGCTGTGACCCGCGGTTGAAACCGCGTAAGCGTGCTGTGTAACCGTATCCCGTAGGAATATCGGTATAAAAAGTGCCTATGTGTTATTTCAGTTGTCCAGCTATCTACGAAGCAAAATAGTATTATTATTCACCAATAGATGTCAGGAAAAAAAACACGAATAAAACACGAATATGACATTTTCTAAAAAAAATTCCTAGCTAGATCGATTTATCGCCCCCGAAACTTTATACTAAATTTCATGAAAATCGTTGGAGCCGATTCCGAGATTCCAATTATATATCTATATATATAAAA
The DNA here is from genome assembly GCF_012273895.1 of Zerene cesonia. Lineage (NCBI taxonomy): Eukaryota > Metazoa > Arthropoda > Insecta > Lepidoptera > Pieridae > Zerene > Zerene cesonia. The sequence goes on along the minus strand of NC_052122.1, from coordinate 3,242,185 downwards.
TTCTCGTGTCACAGTTTTCGTTGCCATACTCCTCCGAAACGGCTTGACCGATTCCTCTGAAATTTGGTAAGCATATTGGGTAGGTCTGAGAATCGGCCAACATCTATTTTTTATCCCGATATTCCTACGGGATGCGGACTTACGCGGGTGAAACCGCGGGGCGCAGCTAGTATATATATATATATATATATATATATATATATATATATATATATATATATATATATATACAAGAATTGCTCGTTTAAAGGTATAAGATAAATGACACATGGTCAAATGATAGCAATTAGGTAGGTACCAATTATTTTTACTAGACCCGGACTATCGCGGATGGTCGCGGACGAATCCTATCCAGCTCCCGTGGCCCCTTCCTAACTTCTCTTTACCTTCTCGACGGAACACAGTGGGGTTTTAGTCAATAAGAATCCGACATAACCCATAACCAACGGCTCCTTTCCCCGGGGCCCGCGGGTATCTATGCAAGATTTCCCGACTCAAAAAATGAAGTACCAATTTCTTGCATAATTTTAAGGAAGGCAGAAAAGTAGGAAAGGAATATACATTTATAGTTTATATTCTTGTAGTCGATTCGAATACACAAATTCCTAATGAGCAGTATGTGAACGAAATAACTTTATAAAATAGAACTAATAGAATAGACTGAAATAAAAATAAATACGTCAAACTCCACATTAATATCGTTTTACTGTTTTACTGTTAATCTAATAATTTGAGAGACAGGTGTTAATTCAATCTTTCCTATCACTACACGAGTTTTTATATCAATTTAGCGCACGTCATCTGTGAAACTGATGTAAGTCCATAAATAACAGGATATATACCCACTTAAACAGTTGATAACACGACGCTGGAGTGCAATCTATCATGCTACTGGCTAATAAATGACGTCTATTAGATCGATGTATCCAATCCGAATGTATCCATAAACGAAAGTTCCGTTGTTGACTGTGCGGGCGAAATTGAAATAATGTATACACCTGAAGCTAATAAAAAAAAAGAAGAGGAGAGGGAAAGAGAAGAGAAGAGAAGAAAGAGAGATTATTTGCTTGAATGGACTAATCTCAAGAAGTGATCGAAAAATTGGGATAAAATTTGGTATTGATACGGTTTGAGACCTCAGAAAAACCCTTGGTCTGTCGATATTTTCATTTGACTATTCGGGCGAAGCCGCGAACTGCATAATATAAATCGTTAGTTGTGCCATATAAAACTGACATCCTCAGGACGTCCCAAGTTTGATCTCAGATGGAGACAAAAAAAATAAAGTTTTATTACGCTCGTTATAAAAAACTGAACTGACTGACCTGAGATTATTTTTTTATTTTGTAGGGACAAATCAAATTTTCTTTGTTATCTAATATACTCTCTTTCAGAAAAAAAACAAAACAGAGGTTAAATGTATCGAACCCTTTAAAATTGGTTATTTTAATAATAATAATAATATTGATATAGTTATATCTCAGGCAGATAACAATATTTCTTCATGCGCTCTACCTACATAAATTACTATTTAAAATTTTATCAGACTTCTGAAAAGAAGTATTTTAAACAACAAACAGGATTTATTTTGTTTTCCGGTCATTTATGAAGAGCCAATGATAAGGGACGGAAGAGGTAACGACCTTTTCTTCTTGAAAGGAATCGCGTAATAAAAGAAAAATATTGCTTTGAGAATTAGGTCGTCTAAAGTAATTACGATTATAAATGTATACTCTTTGTTTTGCTAGTGATACGCTTTTTTGTTTTTTCAGAATATTTTTAAAATATTCACAATATATTAAATATAACGCAATGGTAAATTGACATTTCGCGCCATCGAAAATATCTTGACAATACTCGACTATCTCTCGCTGCCAAACTTCTAACAACCGCACTACTACGTCATTGTTAAAGAAAATGCAATGTAACCAAAAATAAAAGGATTTATTTACACATCCCGTTAGCACTTGCACCCGTGTAGCATCTGCACTGCGACAAACATAATACTGTACAGTTACATCGTCCTGAACTAATGAAAACTTTGAACCTCCACGTTTTAAAGAATTTTTACGTGGAAATAAAACGTACGTACCCCATTTTAATATGCAATATTTATGAAAAATGTTAAAGCCAAAATGGAAACTCGGATAATGGTCGATTGACAGCCCTAGTGTATTTCTGGCGCGAACGCTGCAATCATATTTATTTTGTATTATATCATCATATATATCTACCGGATAGTCTTTTTTGTAGTTTTCTTTTTTTTTAATAAAATAAAGTACAAAAAAAATATTGTAACACTAATACAAATCCAATAAAACAAAAATGTTTAAAATCCGTTCTTCAGTTATCTATCTATATACGACGAGTATATCCTACTGATAGTATAAACGCGAAAATTTTTAAGTACTTACTGATGTTTGTTACTCTTTCAGGCAAAACCCTCTCTATACGAAATTTGATACAGAGATAGATTTTAATTTGGATCACAGATAACATAATGTCTTGTCTGGATGAAGGGGAAGCCATAGATTACATCTAGTAATAGATAATAGAAACAATAGATATAGATAATAATAAGTGTATTTAATACATCTTATTTGCAAGCCCTGGGGAAAAAACAATACGGGAAGCTCTCGGGCGAGATATTTTAATAAAAAGCGAGAACATACACATACAGAAGATTATTTATAATCAGAAGTTTTTGTGTTGTTAGTACGAAATGTTTGTTAAAAGCGAGATTGTCTCGAACGAATCGTGGTATAATGGTAGGGGTGGGCACAGGTGACATTTTCGGTTGTTCTCATTGCAGAAAGCTCGCCCTAATACACAGCTTTATCGATCAACCTTGCCCTTATTCCATTAGGCTAGAACTGGCAATTAGGTGATCCTCGTTATGACACTATACATACATATAAATTACTAGCTGTGCCCCGCGGTTTCACCCGCGTAAGTCCGTATCCCGTAGGAATATCGGAATAAAAAGTTGCCTATATGTTATTCCAGTTATCCAGCTGTCTACGTACCAAATTTCATTGCAATTGGTTCAGTAGTTTTTACGTGAAAGAGTAACAAACATCCATACATCCATACTTACAAACTTTCGCATTTATAATATTAATAGGATACTCACATAGACGCTGGTGTATATCTTATGTTATACATATACACTTAAGTAAGACACAGATATTTCGTTATAGTATAAATGTTTAAAATATAGCTCGAGTCTTCAGCATTCGGTCCAATATTGGGCGAGGGACTGGTTCTTGTAATGAGAACTGAAAAAACTTTATTATTACTTTTAATTTATGGAAACCTTCGTGCAGTGTAGGTTCAGTTCCAGTATAAATCTTCCTCTTTTAAAATGATTCTCTTTTTATTTTATATGGTAGTCTGGATAAGCTACCTAGCGATGGGACCGCCATGTGGGCATATTTTCTCTTTCGCTTGTGTTTTATCTATGTTTTATGTAAATCTATGTGCAATAAAGAATTGTCTATCTAACTATCTATAAATTTTACTATCAAACACACAAACAATCGTGCTAATCGGATGTAAAACCCATGAAATTATCGAGTAAAAAATTAATAAAAAAATACTGTCGTATTCAGAACCTATTCGTTTTTAGGAACGTCGCATCCGTTCTAAATATATTCAAACCAAATATAAAAGACATTTCAACAGATTGACTTTAATAATTTTACAACTCTTCATACATGTACATGGACATAATTATACATTTCTATTTATATTGACTATTAAAGCAATTTTATAAAGAGAGTCGTGTACGAAAAACAAATTACACTCGCCTCAGTTTGTATTTATCTCGTTGCGATTTAAACAAATGTATCGTGTGAATTCTAAATAAGCTAATTCGATTTGCAGCAAATATGAATATTCGGTCGAATAGTTTATGTAATCATGTTATGAATTAGTAACACCTTAATATTTCACTCTAATAAAATTTAAACGTCAGTTTCAGGAGTCAAAACAAAATAATAATAATTAAATCTCGGGTAATTATTTTTTAATGTAAGTAATTGATTGAAGCGATCAGATACATAATATTGTATTAAAAATCGTTATACAACCTTTATAATACTACACAACGCTGCAACGACTTAATATCGGTTTGTTAGTTAATTTGTTGCGTAAAACCCAAACAAATATTTGAGCATAACCTCCACGTCTACGTCCCAATATAACTATGCGTTATCTGTGGAATTTTGTTATATTGAAGATTTATAAAAACATATTAACATACAGCAACACTTTGTCCTATTATTTATAAAAATACGTAAATAATATGAAACGTAACTGGCTGTTATTTTGTACTTAATTTTCATGAATCATATTCCTTCAGTGGCGCCTGAAAGAGAATTAAACTTCGTCTTTTCCTTGAAGAGACTTTTTTGTCACGTAACAAGTCTAAAGATAGTTGGGTATTTTTCGATTAACATAATCTTATGTCTATTGCGTGCTGTTTAACTATTAAGATGACAGATGATGTTTACTTTCACTACATATTATATACTACGGATTTTGATGATTTCTTTTAAAAGGTAGAATGATTCAAGCATAAAGTTTATATGTATAATAAAGTCTATTAAACCACTTGTTTTAAATATAAGAGCACCTATAATAAGGATTTATTCAAAAAACTTGAATCACAAAATTAACTACATTTCACATTGAAACCTGTGGGAAGTCTAAAAACAAGACAATTTAAATTACACATGAATAGTTTTATTATTAGCTAACGCATGTTGCTGTATCGGTACTTATAAAAAAATCCCAAACACATAAATAGTTATGATGCGTTTTGAAAACAAGACATTTAAAATAATAATCGACTATCTACTTGTTTTAAACGAATAAATGCTGTTTTAATAAATAACAATAAACGACAATTTTCAGATTTGTTAGTAGCTTTTAGTAGCAGTTTAAAATACTTCTCTTATTTATACTCGCAATTCGTAACACATCATTACGGGTGTGTGTAATTGGTTTAAATCTTTAGAATGTGCTCATATTGCATGTAATATTTATTTATATAAAGAAAGGCTTACCAACTAGATACATAATTTCTTGTTAAAACGGTTAAAATATACATCAATACATTAGTACTTATGTATCTAAATTATAGGTAGGCACGGATTTACCAGCACTTAAAATAAACATAAAAATTGTACATAATACTACAAATATTGAAATTTAATATAATTCTGATGTATAATATCATAGACTTTGTTTGATTGTTCTCTCTCTTATGGGTTTAGGATAAAGAATACTACGTATAAACTTTCAACCTGAGCCAAACAAGGGCCGCCAATAAAACCACTGACCTGGAATCGTTTGTTTCATCGAACTTTAAGGCAATATTAGTTAGTTATAAATATTTTTTGCTCATCACACTTCACACTTAATCCTATCCTACTATGTATAATAATAATCCTACTGATATTATAAATGCGAATGTTTCTAAGGATGTGTGTGTGTGTGTGTTTGTTGCTCTTTCACGCAAAACCTACTGAACCACTTGCAATGAAATTGGTACGTAGACAGCTGGAAAACTGGAATAACATATAGGCAACTTTTCATTTCGATATTCCTACGGGATACGGACGTACACGAGTGAAACCGCGGGGCGCAGCTAGTTATATAAATGTGAAAGTTTGTTTCCCGATTAAATGTTCCCTTGGGATAAAACAGGATTTTTGATATCCGGGCAGACCCGACGAGCTTCTAGTTCGGTATTAAATTATTATGCTTATAATACTTTTTACTTGCTATCGAGAAATACCTACCAGTACTACGTTTGTTCTCGCTCGCAGCATAAAGCGTTTTATAGCACACTCAGCCTAAACGTAGCATCACTGATTTCTTCTACGTCTTGTATATAATATCACTGGTTTTATAGATCGCCTTCTGACCTGTGTATCAAGTTACTGGTATGTGAAGCAGCGTTTGTATCTCATAAACTTCCTGTTTGAGCTTATCGCGACCCCGCTTGTATTGTGAGGCGTACTCGGTGTTGACAGGTTCGACAGCGATTTGAACATAGAATTAGCTTTTAAATAATTACATTGTTTTCTTTATTTCTATTATATTTAATTGTTGATATATCTAATATTGTTGATATCATTATTTTTTTATTAATCTACATGGCTAAATGCATGTTTGCTATAAAGATAACATAAATCCCACATTTTTACAGGTTTCATCATTTTAAATGTCAAATTTTATTCCAATTCATTGTGGGGTATGAGGTAACTATGAAGGACGACTCTCAGAAATTTAGAAGTAGTTTGTTAAATGCATCTTTGCTTTATACTACTTATAAATACTTTTATGGTATTTAACGAGAATTCGCATCACATCACTACGTGTGTGCGTAATTGGTTTAAATCTTTAGAATGTCTGATAAAGTCTTGTCTTATGTTTGAGGATATTTATTATCCTTTTCACTACTTGTTTATTTTTAAAAGACAAGGTAATCAGCGTTCTGTTACTTGCTAGACCGAGACGTTATTTATAGTGCCCACCGCGGAACGGCCCTAGAAAATTTCGGCTCTACGTCGCTATTAAAACCATAAGTTGAATTACTTTTGCATATTTTATAATTAATTTACAACTATATATAATTTGGTCGGTCATGATTATTCAACAATGTATCTACAATAATCAACAGCCCATACTCATTGATTATTTATTCTTATGCAAATATTACTTGCATAAAACCATCGACGCGTAACATCAATCTTTTTAATAACATATTTGGGTCGATACCTATAGATATTCATCTGTCATTCCGGGAGTGCCTAAAAGGGGATTAGATTAGGTTGTCCATTATCTATACGAAGCTCGGTCTCCATGTGAAATATCCAATATTCAGTTTGAAAAAACATTGTATGATTTGATATGTTAACGACGGGGTGTTATAAGTTTGTGTGTGTGTGTGTGTAAGTGTGACGTGTGTGTGTCTATCTGAAGTAACGTAGCTCCCGAGTGGATGAACCAATTTTGATTTCTTTTGTTCATTCTTCTCTCAAAAAGATTGCTTCAATTGCACAAGAACGGCTGCTAGTTTATTAAATCATCTCTACATGGTACTGAGCAATAAAAGAAAACTATTCTTAATATTATTTTCTCTATTCTTATCTGTTTTTAAATTATTTTGTAGTGCAAGTGAAAGCTCGCATTTCCTTTGTACTAGATCTGCCACTTTCTGTATTTCTAAATCAAAAGGCCTAAATAAGAGCACCGAATAAAAATTCAGACTGACACTAATTAAAAAGAAGCACGTTTCTATGATAAGTTCTTTAATCAAAATGGAACAATGCCTGAACAAATATGTCTAGCAAAAACGTTATTCGCGTAGTATAATTGCGAAGATCACATTGAATTTTTCTTGCTAATATTATGAATGCGAAAACTATTCGTCTCTTCTTCACACCTCAACCAAGAAACCGACTTGGATGTGAAAAATATAATTTAATAACCGAAAAAGGGTAGATCATAGTTTATGTCGTTGAATCTCGCAATTATATATATATTATGTGTACTTGAATTTGGACTATTTGCTACGCGGGCGAATCCGCGTGCGGACCACTAGTAACAACATAATTATAATCTAATTAGCATCATAGACAATTTATAACAGCTACATATTATTTTTATAGGCTAAAGTTTTACACACAAAAATCATTTACTTCAGGTTACTATCCAAGTTGGTAAAAGTTTCTTAAATTAAGCTCAGAGAAGCGACATAAAATGCAAGGGAAGGCGACAATGAAACGGTACAATGTTTGTCGTACTTTTGCCAAATTGTCCAAGTGCCAAGTGTTACAGAGCGGGGATTATGCATACGACGTATAAGATGTATAAAAATAATCGATAACACAATTATTCAGTTCCATGCGGTTTGCTGTTTGCTTTTTTATGCACGTCTTATGATCCCCTATAGAAGTACTTATTATATTGAACAAACATAGATGTGTAGGTATATTGTTGCAGCCTTTTAGGAAGTCCAATGTTGGAAATAGGCCTCCCCCGAAGATTTCCAAAACGACCGATCATCTGCGGCCTGAGTCCAGCGGCTCCCTGCCACTTTAATTGGGTCGTCCAGAAGTATATAATCTCTTTTAGAAATTAAAAAATTTTAAACGGATTGAAATTTAAATTGATTTTAATCGGTTATACAAAAATTGTTGTTGTTTGTGAACTACCTCCACAAACAACAAATGTGTATGACCTTCAAGACATATAATATCTCAGTCTCCCCGTGACCAGACTCGCTGTAAAGTGTTCGAAACGTCGGGTTTATAATATAATCAATAAATCGCGTTTAAAATCCGTATAAAAGTCTTTAATTTCTAAATGTATAATACTCGCGTAAAATCAAACACAACAAAATACCATAGTATATAATCACAGTATAAATCATTGTGGGCGTCGAGCATGCTTCGGCACGAATTGGGCCAGCTCGCAACGGGGAAGTACCACACCCCCACAGAAAACCGGCGTGAAATAATAGCTTGCTATTGTGTTTCGTACTGTGAGTGGGGGAGCCGGAGGCCTATTTCCTTCTCCTAGCCCTTCACAGTCCATTCCTTTTTTCCTGTAATCAATCCTTTCCTTATCCCTTATCCATTAAAAGCTGGCAGCGCATTCTCAGAGGTCTGAGCCTCTGCGAATGTTCATGGGCGGTGGTGATCATTTACCATCAGGCGAACCACCCGCTCAGTTGCCCGCTATGACATAAAAAAAAATCGTGACTGGAAAGAAGTATCTTTTGAAGGACTTAGAATAAGTAGGCTAATTGAATTGATAATAATTTCTATAGCACTTGTACTTGTAGTCCTTCCAAAAAGAAAATACATTTTTGCTAAAATGATACGAACTCTTGAACTAATTAAATTAACGAAGGGTCAAGGTTAAAGTCTGATAATTTTCATTCCCATAATATCCATTCCGTATCCACCCCGTTCACATTACAAGTTCTATTCTAAGAGATCTATTAACTACGCCATTGTTTCTCGGTGGTTTTAATCGAACGGTTGAAGCAACAAAAGTGATTTTCCAAGAAGCATTTAATCTTTTGTCCATTCACCGACCACACACGTGTGAGCTACATCCTGCACACAACACAATAGAATCTATCAAACGTTTTTATTTTCGCTGCAGTTATATTTGTGAATAAATCTTTAAGAGTATAAATAAAACAATAAAGTGGTGTAAATACTAAAACGTCAAACTAAACATTAAAATATGAATAAAATGCGACTTTCTTAGCTACAACATGCTTGAGATATAAAAAGATTTCAATTAAGCCTGATCACATTTCGCATTCTAACGCATAACTACATTCAATGTTTATAATTATAATTTATTTCAGTACTGCGTCACCAAGTTATGATAAGTGGGCCGCTAGAGAGCGCTTGGACAGTTACTAATTACTGAATGCGGATTGTACTTATGATAAATGCTGTATGCAAACTTTTCACTTTGCCGTTGCGCGTGCAAAATGTAGATTCGGACGAACTCCTAAATGTTTATTTCGTTTGTGATTATTTCAAGGGGCTGCTTGAAAAGTGGTTGCGTTTGTTTTAAAAGATATACAGAAATAATGTAGATAAATACCTACTAGTTTCATTATTTTTTTATGATTTTGTTTTCATGTTAATCTAATCTCAATTAATTATAAAAAAGGACCTTTTTAGGTACCTTGAATAAGTTACCGTCTAAATTTGCGTCGGACTGTTTGAGTGGCTAATAAGACTAAGAAATAAAGGTCACTCCTTTATCGTGTATAATCTTACGGGGGTATTACATGAAACGCAAAAGGAAAATGTTAGATACATTTTGGGACCAATTTCATCAAAATCGGTATAGTGGTTTAGGCTTGAAGAATAAACAATCAGGCAGACAGAAAGAGAGACAGACGTACGGACAGACAGACAGCCTTACTTTCGCATTTATAATATTAGTAGGGATTTAAGTTAAGCTTTAAATAAAAAGGTAATAGAGCAATAAATGAACGTTCATTTTTCATAAGAAGAGATTATGTAATTACAAAATTGTTAACTTTCATAATAATCGAGCGATAGCTAAGCCGTCCATACTGTTAAGCCTTGTGTTCTATTAGTAGAATTTATGCATTGAGCCTTTTTAACGTTAATTAGTGATAAGTTTAAAATGTAATCATAAAACTATACCAACGAAAATGTTTTCGTACATGCCATTGATTTATGGACAATGAAAAAAAAAAAAAAAAAAATACGAAAAATTGAGCCATAGACCACCATTCACATTACAATATTTTGTTCGAACTTTAAATTGCCTGTGTAAAAAAAGCATTAAATAGATTAAATAGATTTAAATTTACAATACATTTAATTTGATTGACTATCATAATATGTAGCACAAATACGCAAAAACAATATAGTACCTACACTATATGATGTACATACAAACATGCAGTTTATACCACACGCTGCATTTGTTAGCAAGAATGTGGTTGTAAATAATGACTGCAAATTAGAGACCACACTTATTCACGTTTTTAACGTCCATTAGCATTGTCTATACTGGAAATCTTCATAGTAAAGGGGCGTCATTCAACAATATTGAAAGGTTCACGATTTCAAGAAAACCTTATGTACTTGATATAGTGTAAAAGAGTATCATGATGAAACGCGATGATTGCAGTTTGTTAATAAGTGTTTTTGGTATTTACTATGCTAATAAATTGCTATTTCTATTTTTGAGAACGTTTAGATGTTGAAAATATATATGTAGTTAACCTAAACAAACCCTGTGACTGTGATGTATATATTATTATTTTATTTAAGTTCTTATTTTGTTTCTTATTTCTCATTTTATTTCTATTCTATTCTACACATTACTTTTATTTTATTTTGATGCATTGATAATTAAAGCAAACTTATAGTCTGTAACCTCTCATGGAACTAGGAATGCACTATCAGACCATATTCTCGGTACAATACGATCAACGTCTTTTGAACGAGCTAACCTTGCATTTGCGATTACATCTATAGGTCATATTGCCTGTTCGAGGGCGCAATTTCCTAGCCAAACACATGCACCCGTTATTGTGTTGTCGGTCAAGGACGACCAACAATCGACAATGTGATTGCGTGGTCCCCATAGATTATATTGTATCTAATCTCAACCCAGTTGTTGTCTTATTGAAATTAGCTTGGTTATGTCGTGTATTATTTTTATGGTATGTGTATATTTTAATATACCATTGAGATTATGTCCCAATCATATATAGTTAGGTCGAAAGGCGATTAATTTACTTGATTGACAAAATACTTGGTTACACATTAGTACTTAAAACTCATTAATGGAATCATAACTAAACTTTTAAATCCAACGATATATCATAAGAGGAGGTGGATCGCAATTAAATTCTTCATACCCAATTAACTTTCCAATTCTCGGAAGATCCCTGGTAATGGTGATACCTACGACTCCAGATTCTAAGCTGTGACTGTGAGGAAATTATTTCCAATACGACACAGAAAGAATCATGTGGAACGATTAAGAAACAAATTGATATGAGTACAGTTGTCAAACAAGAAACACATACGCTACGAGAGAACCTTCTATCGCTTTGGGAATGTAACGGTCTGTTAAAAATATTTTACATCCCTTTTCAGAGACATTTCGTGTAAATTGAGTCAACATAGCATACAGCTCTGGGTAAAATAATGGGAATTTTTAAAAGCTTTTGGTCCCCCGAGCGACCCCGAGCGGCATCACCTTTTCGTGTTCTGAACGTAGGTAAATGGCGAAATAAAATTCGGAGGTACATTCCATTCATTGCTGGGCATGCAGCCATTAAGTTATAAGATAGCCAATTGCTGCGACTAGGTCCGCGTTGCTGGATTTTATAGTCTATCCCTTTTTCCCTTCTCAACAATGATGAAAAATTCAAACATTCAGCGTACGATAGAGTGGTAAATGTACAATAAACCTCAAAATATGTTTCGATTGTATCCAGTTTGATACCGTATTCGGATTTTCGGTTTGCCTTTTGACTGCAAAGACATTATCATGAAATGCATTCCGTAAATAACCAATTAAAATGTCTGAAGTCTTGTGAATTGCAGTTGATTTCTTTGAGGATTATGCAAGGAATTTTAACCTACCAATAGCATGATCGCACTCCTTCATTTCTAAATACTCGTAGTATTGGGTCATTGTTGTATCTGTCACCTGTATAAAAACTTAGCAATGTACCTGTGAAAGGGTTTCCATGGATCAAACTTTATACTCAATTTAGTTTATACTTTGCTACCGCTTAACTGCCGGTAACAGATAATACCCACGCAGCCGCAATAAAACATTCTTCCTCGTGTATTCCAGCTTAACGTTTCGTATAAAGCCTTTTACGTCATCCTCGAGAACATTGGGTTCGTTTTCCTTTCGAAACTAATTTGTCTTATTTCTCTTAGCACTGCACAAACGCGAATTTCTTTTTGTACAAGCGTACAAAGTGTAGACTTTATTGCGATTCATTGCAGCTAGCGGGTTTTCACCCCTTTTACTAGACTTATATAAAGAGCCATTTGTTTTGAAATTCCAGATTGATTTATTATGTTTTCGTCGGATGCGACGAAACGCTTGTGGAAACAGTGTAAAATATTGCTCGCGAACTATTTGTTAGTTTTATTGGAAGAAGCTATAGAAATATAAAATATTTCCACTTTAACACTTTGATTCTGACAGATGCTTCTAGTGGCATATATTGTTAGTTGTGTATGTTTCTTCTTCATAATCTATAAGTTTAGTAAGATTGAATTTTTAAACAACAATGTTTAAAAAATAAATGAATCCATTTCGTTTTCTGACAATATTTCTATTTTTATTACCATTTATAGATCTTTCTTAGACCTATTCATTAATTTTTTTATAGAGTATAAATACAATTCAATTTAAAACCAATCCGTGAACAAATTATCATAACGCAATTAATTGTTTTTGCGCAATAAAATTTGATTGAAAAAAGGGTTGAAGTATACAGATAATATACTATTATGCAAATAAAAATAAATGGCAATATAGAAACGAAAATAAGAAGGCGACTCACATCTAAGTATCCATAACATTTATCGGTAGCCACAATTCTTGATATGTTGCCAGTCTTAAACGGAATAAAACATATAAATAAGACAATATTATAATCATTCACACATTTTTGTCATATTATCTTGAAACATAATGTCTATGCCCAACATTGAGAATTTAAAAAAACACCTACAGTATACCAAACATATCAAAGGAACTTGGCAGTACTGGAATATAATAGCGTTAAACAAATCATTGAAATTCATTTCAATTTCATGTCATCTCAATTTTAAATTGGAACAAAATTCAATCAAATATTTACTGGAGATTCTTCCCGGGTTACAGTTCATTACAATATTTTAATCAGAACAGCATAGTCTCAGCAATTTGAACGCTCCCGTGCGGTCTGTAGGTACTTTGTATATTTTTGTAATTTAATTAATTCTCTACTCTGGATACTGAATTACTGTACAGTGTACTACTTCCGAATGATGAAATGCTCTTTTATTAAACAGCTGCCACAATTTTCTTGTTACGTTATGCATAAAATTAACATATTACTGAGATTTAAAGTGATATAGTCGTATAATCAAAATGAAATTAAATTACTTTATATGGAGTGTGTCACGTATTGCGGATACGTTTTCACGAGCGATGAGAGACGAGAGATGGTTATGATGATATTATTGTGAATACTATAAAGATTAATATGGTTTAAAACAGGCTAATTAATTTACTTTATCTTTTGTTATTTGTTAATTTCCGCAATGTCGCTTTTGCTTGGGAGCTTACTCGTGCATGTTTTAGAAGAATCAACGGCGGATTTGGTTTAAACAAATTTGCTTACAATATCGTCGGGAATTGTCTATGAAATTATGGGTAGGTATATGGATGCTAAGCCCAGAATTAAATAATATATCTAATATATGCCACGGCAAGACTTACCGATAGAAAATTACGCAAAAATCCTCAAGCAATATTGTATTACCAATATAGAAAGGTGATAATTATTACTAAAAAATACATTTTATAAGCCAAACAGGCAAATATTTCAGGTAAACTTTAAAACAATACAATTAATAATATTATAATTAATACAAACAGAATCTTCGCCGTCTCGCCCGAAATGCCACGCTATATAAACACACAATTTGTTTGTTTGGGTTTAAAGTAAACAATTTAAAAATGGCCAAAAACAAAGTGAATATTTCCGAGGGTACAGCAATAGGCGCTAGCTGTACCAATAACCCCGTAATATGTTCTGAAAATTCGCTCTTTTTTACATGTTTTGGTCATACAAAGGTTATTTAACAATTATCAATCTTATCAAAATTTATTATAACATATATATATACAGAATAACAGAAACATTTTAAAATTAGGTACTCCAAAAATCACTTTTGGAACTAAAATTTTAAATATTTAAAGGAACATTTTTTCGTATCATCGAGTATCGATAGATTTTTTTTACTTTATGTATGTCCAAATCATTATTAAATGTTTATATCTCTTCCTGTTTCTAAAAGCGTTCGATGCTTCATAAAGCCTCCGCATGCATTATCCACAAGCTGCGTTCTCCGACTAACATATTACAGTGACAGCAAAATCAATTATATATATCTTACGATTTGAACCCTCGCCAAATGTGGGACTTAGCCACATAAGAGTTTCTATTGTAAATGAGCGTGCTGTAGATAAGACTATCTACGACTACTGTATTGCATTTTGAATCGTGTCTCAACAGGCATAAGTAGCAAAGTAAAGTGGCAAATATACATGAAAATTATTGTCAATTTATCGAAATGAACCTGAATTAAAGAAAAGCTGCATAAGATCTTTGAGCGATTAAATGGAGCATCAATTTTTATAACATCATAATCTATGAATAGTAAGTTATAAATGGGTATAACGCAAATATATGAAAATATTGCTGTTATTTCAAAACCATGTTGAGTTGAATCATAATGCTTCTGTGGCTTGCTTGGCTCCTTCACATGGTTCTTATTGGGTTTATTATAAACATCTTTCAAGCTGGGACTTGAAACTTGGACTATTGAAGCATTTTTAAGCATGTTTCATAGTATTTTCTACAAAACTACATAATTTTAGGGTCATCTATATACTAAGTCCAGTCAT
Source organism: Zerene cesonia (assembly GCF_012273895.1). Lineage (NCBI taxonomy): Eukaryota > Metazoa > Arthropoda > Insecta > Lepidoptera > Pieridae > Zerene > Zerene cesonia. Next base: position 3,226,951 of record NC_052122.1, on the reverse strand, counting down.
AAATATAGAAAGCCATAAAAAAATCTGAAAATTGCGTTTCAATTTTTGTCTAAACATCATCACAAGTGTATCAAAATACGATTCTTGAAAAGAAGGTCATGCATTAGCAACGCCAGATACACAAGTATGATTATTTTAGGAAGAATCAGCACCGGGTCATAAAGCTGGGGGATCGTAGCTAGAAACGTTGAACATTATATAATATAACATAGTCCCTAACAATATAACATGTAACTTTAAAAGATTGCATTACATGTAAAGCCAGTTTCATGCTTTTAATGTCATTATATTAATGACGTTTTATGCAATAGAATAAAAAAAACAATCAATATAACAACTACCAAGACTTTTTAACAATACATTATAAAGACAGCTTTCAAATATATAATCTATTTTCCATCACAGGCAGCATACATTTTTACTTCTTTCATCGTCGGTACGATCAAATGGCTCATTTACCAAATTGCGCAGTGCCTGAGAGCTCAAATAAAATTCTCGAGTCTTTTCTTAAATTTGTAAAAATATAATACATTAATCAAAAACCAGGAAGACGGTAGAGTGATTCATAATGATGCAACCCTGGTATTACATAATAGTGAGATGTTCAGTGGAGCTACATGTCGCCTGTTTGCTTCGGATACAAGCAAGCATAGAAGTTAATGAATGTTTATTCAATGTACGTCTACGATCGTTTTTTGCCATTTATTCGAAGCAGATCCCATAAAATGATGTGCTCTTTCTTAATCCTTCACAATAAAATTGTATATTTTAAATTCCATATGAAATAGAATAATAAGAAAATTAATGGAATACATCACCAGAACATTAGCAATATACTCAAGAACAGATTTTGACTATTGCACATTTCCTTGAGGGTTAATTTTTATAGCAACACAAAAGCTTCGTAAGGAATGCTTGTATTACAGTAGGAACTCTTTTCTTTTATCGTGTGGTCTAGTAATGTGACTAACAGAAGGTACTTCCACATAAACGCGGCACGTTGCGAATTTCATTAGTGTAATGCCACTTATTGTTAGCCCTGTTATCATAGATATAATACAATTACTTGTAACAACAAACCAAGCCGCATTCAAATTGACTAGTACGAATTTTATAGTAGCAAATTCTTTTGAATAAAAGAGTTTTAGCAAAATCCATCCATCTAGTCGAAAGTTGAGAGGATATAAACCCAAAAATGTAGTTGAATTGAGAACCTTCTCCTTTTATGAAATCGGTTGATGAATACACAAACACAAAGTTCAATAAGAACAAGACTAATCATAAGAATTTATATTCATATCCACAGTATGACAGGCTCGTGATGGACGTGAAAATGGTGAAAATTTGAAATCAAAGAATGCAGTAACATTTTTATGATCCGACAAAATTGAACTGCGGCCGGCGACTCGCAGCGGACGGACGCTAGATCGAACACTACTCAGCAACTTCATACGAAATCGTCCGCCAAACTGTCCAAATATTTAAATCCGTTTTGGTATATTCAAACGTCTATTTGTCGAGAAGTACTGAATTTTCAAACTACACACAGACCCTTGTTTGAGTTTAGTTTTGTTTATATGCATACTCACCACTTTCTAAAAGGAGTCGAAACTCGTTTAAGCGGAATGTACATTTATGAAAAAGTAGTTTGCGAAAGTAAATATAGCTAAAGGGAATAATAGGAGATAGGGGGGAAATAGGACATAGTTTAAAAGCCATAATACTTATCAATGTTAGAGTTTTTGTTCAATGAGTAGGTACCAATTTATATGTCCATGAGTGTATCCATGTATTATGTTACTTCATCCTAAATATTGAAATTCAAATTACCTCCATAATATGTAATTACTATAACTTGATTGTTGATTTCAAATACTATAAAAAGTTTCGTGCTTCCCTCATGTAACTAAACGTATACATGCAGAAGAGTGTTTATCTATCTTACACGTCACAAACCCATAGTGCGATTTTTGTTAATATCAATAGACATTCTTTACATTTAGTTCCCTTTGAACACGCGGGTGAAGTCATGAAACAATTACGCTTATTAAGCAGTCTTGATTGCAAATGATAATGGCATAATGACTATAATTGTAGAAAGTCTAAATATGTCACCATAAAATAATAATAATTGAAACACAATCGCACATATCTGTAATTAGAACTGCAAAAAATTTTTATTTCAAAATGAAGTGGAAATTTTTTTTGCATTAAGACACCTTCCAATCAGTTTCTCTCACGAGAGTTCCTTCGTTATACCAATTTAAAAGCTCAAATCTCAGTAGAGAGAGCTGCTTGAAGCCTGTAATTTTTATGTGTGTATAAGACGTTCATAAAGCTCGAAGGAAAAATTACAGGAAATTGGTAACTCAAGATTTTTCAAGGAACAGATAATAAAGGTTGGTAACGTAAATAGTTCCTCAAAATGTCGCTGCTTTTCCACTACTCGCAAATCTCGCAATGAATGCTCTACAATACGCTATTTCTCGGATGGTACAAGATGGTGCCTATGGATTGCAAGCAATGTATAATTTTCAATTTGTTTGTAATTGTGTATTTTTTGCCAAAGTTGCGGAATACATATGTGTGTTTTCAAATAAGAGCGGTCCACAAGGTCCTTATCAGCTTTTATCTGTTTTCTGATTTTAAAAGTGTTCCCTTCGTCGTTGTTGTTGTTTACATTTTTTTTAATTAGGTTTTTCAAATTGTGAAATGCTACATAGTTTTGTTTTTTTAAACATTTTTATTTTCTCCTATTTTTCCTCTCAAAAATGTATTTAAACCATCTGTGAGTACACCGTATAGTGATGGTTATATTTACCTAATGTTTAAAATATTGTCCACTTTTGACTAAAACGTAGCCAAACATGACTCGGTCATTACACTTGGCATAAAAGGGTTCTGAATATGGGTATTTGCCATTAATATGTTACATCGGTCTACCTACTACGTGCCCTGGTTTATTTCTAATTCCCAGTTCGGTAGATCCCAGGAATTGAACCTTTGGAAGTTGGGTTCAGAGTTATACTGTGTGGTTCAAGAAAGATCTGTCACGTGCTCGCAGAGTTATACTTTTTTTATTTTTAACTGACGGTCCGACCTGGCTTCGCCCGTGTTACATTTGGTCTCTCCATGACTATTATTATTGACTAAACTTTATCGAATTTTACACTTAACATGTGTTGCTAAGTGTTATGGAGAGAAAAGAGCAACATACAGAGTTTCTTGCCGGCTCTTCTCTGCAGAAACTGCCTTCCGAACCGGTGGTAAATGTTATAACTGTGTAATATTATGACGATTCAAAAGTGTTTCTATAAGAAGTGTAGTTGAATCAATAAATGTTTGAGTTTGAGTTAGAGTTTATGGCGATTTATTTTTATTTATATAGATTTCCCAATTTTTATCTGATTGTACACAAATAGCGAGATTCAAGTCACAAACTGAAGTAATAACAATGAAGAAGCTTGTAACTATCGCCACGTAATCTGTAGCAAATACAAAATTTCTTCGTCGCGCAGATCGAAACTCCGACCGGTATCTTGATAATCCGTCAATTTAAGTTCAAAGTATCCCACAGGGATTACCGCAAATATCAATGGTATTAAGGGAAACTTATGACGTGGCGGTTACCCTAGAATCTAAACTCTATGGTCGTTTCGATATGATTATCTACTCAAATATATAGCTCATAGCTCGAACTTTGATTCGAGCTAAGTTTGCATCGGTTTTGCAATCATTTGATTTAGCTTTTTACTAGCGGTCCGCCCTGGCTTCGCCCGTGGTACATATATAGCCTTGAGCCTTCCTCAATAAATCGGCTAGATAACACTGAAAGAATTTTTCAAACCGGTCCAGTAGTTCCTGAGTATAGATAGAATATTAGTATAGATTAAAGATTTAAATAGAAACTGAACCAAATTCCTAAGTTAACATATCGCATGGTTTGTTTCATAGAACACTTGTGTATCTGACAAACTAAGTAACTTTATAGAACAATATTAAAGTAGGTCGAGTAGTAGAACATTATTGTAAGTTCTTATTATAGAATAATGCAACTACTGCATAATATTATATTAAACCAGATTTTTGCGACTTTATACACGTTGTCAAAGTAAAAGAGAGTCCCGGGGTTTTACTTCCATACTACTATACCACTTACATTCTGTTCCCATTGGATTTCTGGGATAAACTATATTTTGTCGTTTCTCAGATCGCAAACTATCTTTTTTCAAAATTATGTCCACATCGGTTGAGCAGTTTTGTTGCGAAAACGTAACAAACAAACTTACTTTCGCATCCTTATGTGAAAGTGTGTTTGTTTGTTTGTTTTCTTAATTTCACGTCGCAACGGAACGCTTTTGTGATTTTATTTTGTATCTGGAGATAGTTAGAAACCTAAAGAGTGACATAAGCCACATCTTGGCACAGTAAAACATCAATCCATTGTAATTTTTCATTGTATTAGTAGTAATAAAACAATCTTGTTTAAACACTATTTGGGAATTATATATATTCGGTATTCGATTGGACATTCGTATAATTTCCATATTTTGATTGGTAGAAAGTAATTTAGGTTTAGTGGCAATTATACGAAACCATTTCGCGACAATCAGCCGACCTTCGTAGCTTTACTGATGAATGGCGTGACTACCGCATCGCAACAATTACATGCGTTTAAGCATAAATCATTGAAGAATATATCTGTTTCTAGAACGAAATCATGAAAAAGATAACTTTCATTTCCAATAGTATCTCGCAATTGTGAATGCGTCAACACTATCATAATCACTACATAGTATAAAAGAAAGTCGTTTTCCGCTGTCTGTGCGTCTGTATGCTTAGTACATTGAAATTAGTCCACAGATTTTGATGGGTTTTTTTTTCGATAGATAGAGTGAGTCAAGAGGAAGGTAATATATACATATAAATATATATTATTCATCATCATCATCATCATCAGCTCATGTATATTCTCAATGCTGGGACACAGGCCTATGAGGGAGGGTTCAAGCCATGATCCACCAAGCTGGCCAAGCTCGGATTGGCAGATGTCACATGTCGTCGAATTTTTTTATTCTTGGACATGCCGGTTTCCTAACGATGTTTTCCTTCACCCTTTTAAGCATTATTCATAATAACATAGAAAATGGGGGAAAGGGAATTTTACTCCCAATTTAAAGTGTGCGAAGCCGCGGGCAAAAGCTAGCTTAGTGATCTCATAAAGAGTATTGAATTGAATAAAGAATTGAATGTACGCGGATATCACTTTCAATATAAAAGCGTGGCTCTAAGTTACGAAGCTTTTACAAGGTCTTTTTATGAAAAGAAAACAAAATAATAATTATAACTGAGAAAAATTGTGCCAACTCAGTTACTCATAAAAAAATATATTTATTCAGGAAGAGAAATGCGTCGTTCGTGAAGTAGAGACATTTGTTTCCTTTCCCTAATATATTATAGCGTCTAAGGGTAAGGTATTTACTGTTATGCCAGGAGCCCCGATGACGTAACGCTACGAATTTTGTAACGTTCAAATTATCTTGTAGCATTCTGGGTGCTTAGGGATTATTAATAAGCTGAAGAAGTGAATTTAATAATCATTATCTAATATCCATTGTAACATCGAATGAACTTTGCCTCAAGAGGGATCACAACTAATAGACTGCACGGTATTATTTTCGTCCTACCATATAAAATGGACATCTCATTCCTGATTCAGAGTTCAAAATGATTTACAGTTATGTCGCAATGGGTACCTCCTTTCATATACGATGTTGTTTCATAATAGAGTATGGTGGCGTAGCGTGACGTGCGACTTGACCCTGATAATTGACATTGACAAATAAGTCCACAGAAAAAACATACCGTTTGAAACTCGTAATAATTAAATAGTCATAGTCAATTGACGCAAACGATGATGCTATGAACGTTACCGATAAGAGATACTCAAAATCTGGTAGTCGTTTCTCTTTTTGAGAGAATAATTTAACTTAAACTTCATTAATTTTTTAGAGATAGCCGAGAGAGAGAACTCTGATTTTTTTGCTATTGACGCATTTAATCTTATTCATGATCTCAATTGAAATGCAGTGACATCAATGTATCATTTATTCCAAAATATAAGTTGAAAGAGAAACTATAACTCAAAGCATATTTATTTCATAAATCACCAAATATTGTCAGTGACTTTCCTTTTGTCTTGTTTATTGTGTTTTGTCCTTGTGTCATTGCTATGAGTCTTTTGTCTTTGACCTATTCTAAAGAGTCAATAATAACTAAGAATAATACTCCGAAAATATAACTTAATAGCGCTGAGATAAAAAAAAAACTTATATTGTACCATCGATACGTTAGACGTTCTCTAAAAAGAACTTTAATAACAAAGTTTATCAGCCAACTCTGGTGCTATAAGACCTATAATTAAACCAAATTATCTAGACTCATGACGTCGTTCCAGAAATCGCTTACGATTCCAAAATATAATCTTCTAAATAGGTGTTCTAAATATCGTTGCTAGAACACATAAATTGCTCTGAGGGTGAAGAAGGTTTTATTTAATTTTGTTAAATGCATAATTAAGGGGCTACGCTGGAATAATTCGAGTCGGCATTAATATAAATAAAGCCTTAAATATTGTTTTTTTATGAAAGACTGTGGTAAACGAGCAGACTAGTATCATGAAGCGAGGTTGCCGTAGATTTACTGGCAACGTCGCTTTTAAGGGTTTCCCTTTGAAGTGATTGTATCCAAATTCTAGATAAATCTAGAATATTATCGTTGTTGGTATTATTATGCCTCATATCTCTTTAAAAACTAAATCTGGAAAAATAATTACGTATCATAAATTTCAATGTCTACTAATAAGATATGGGGTTTAATGATCATTGATCATCTTCTATAAATTAACTTAAATGTTTATCATTATTGCAAATATGCAATTATACAACATTACGTGAAATAATGTCGCACTAAACTTCCAATCAATTGTCATCATTCTAACCGTCACAATTTACCAAAACACGAACGGAACCAAATGAGACCAGCACAGTAAAAGACAATAAATAAAAGTGCTAATGAACGACGGAAGTGTTTAATAAAAGAACGTAGTAAATAGATGAACGATAATCGAATCATGTGATACAGATCGGAAAGGTTGAATAGGGTGATTCAATTCCAAACCAGTGGGCGCGTCGAACGCAATCTCAGCATGAAACTATCAAACCAGGCAACTCTTCAGCAGAAAAACATGCCGTTCCAAACATTTGAGACATATTTATCCATCTCTCTCTTTCTCTGATTTATGCGTATATGAAATTCATTACAACTTGACTCGTGGGCCCGATCATAAATCTTAAGGTTCAAGACAGCACAATTTAAAATAATTGTCATACATAACTACATACGGTATCCTATGGGACTCGCCCTAGCTCCGAACGGGTCGTCCTAATATTTATCATAATTGCGTATATAAAATATTTATAGATTAAACTTAACTTGGACAATTTGTAGTTGTCACCACGTCGTTTTATCCACGTAGTTCCCGTTTTGTGTTTTTTTTTTTCAAATAAAACTGTACCTACGATTATCACCTTTTTTTGATCGCATTCAAATTTTATTTTGATAGGTTTATCGTTTAGATCGATCGAGGATTAATGTGAAATTTACACACAGATATATTAACTCTTAATCAATATATTCATGTCCTGGCGGAACCGTAACGTCTTAAAGCAGCACTATTTCCAGTGTGGAAAAGTAACGTCACCAGACAAACAACACGGCTCTGTCTTTTTAATTGATACCAATTTAACCACTATAATATTCACCTATATTGCAACTTAAAAATTTTAACGAAAACTATTATAATGGCTTGACTGTAATAGCTAGATGTATACCATCGTAGACAATCTTTTTGTGACTAATCAAGAATGCTATTAATGTATAGAATATCATTTTTTATCGTTAATGGATTTCGTAGCGCACGCGAAATAATTACTTTTAGCGTGAAGTGTATTTACAATCGGTGCCATACACGATGTCATCGTCGTCCTTTCAGCCGTAACACGTACATTGCTGTATATAGTATCCCCAAATACTATCTGAACGGTTGATCACCAGTGGACTGTATCTAGCTGCTCCCATACCCAGCTCCCATAACCGGACTGTAATAAATTGGTCTATATTGTCTAACAACTATATACACTATATTTAAAATCTGAAGAATGAACCTTCACTATGTTCTCTTTCATATCAAGAAGACGCGTATAAGTTTCATGTTCGCTAAATTAATTTATGAAATATTGGCAAGTTCTGTACTAGTAGCTAGTAGGTATATAATAAATAATTAATCTTTATTTGATAGGTTTTACATTATTGGTAAATATATACATAATTTTTTAAGGTAATTTAATTAAAGAGGGTGGTGTGTCCTGTGTATTAGTTATAGAGTTATATTACAGTTCACAAATTTAATAATTGTAACTTGTCAATATTTTGTTATTCATTGTGTATTCAATTATATAATATACATAAGTTACTATATAACCTCAGTGAGTCAGGTCAAGGATAAGGTTCTTTATCGGATGAAAGTATTGCAAAGATAATGAAAGCTTATCATTCTTTAACAAAAAACAACATAAACTTAGACTAAGCTTTTGGTCGCTATTTCACTCCTGCTTTAAGATGGTGTGGTAGGCCACAGTCATGATCTTCGCAATTACAATTTGTTGTATAAATGAATGCTTTTCCAATTAAATGGAAATAATTAATTATTTTGGCATAAGTTTGATGGCTAGTCAAAGAATTCATATTCTTTGTTTTCATTGATCTAACAAAGTTTAGATAGCTTGTCGATAAGTTTTCAAGTTATTGATTGTGTTCATAGACATACTTTTTTACGTACAGAGTAACAAAATCATAGACAACAACTTCAATTAATTAACATTCCCTTATTACTTGAAACGTCTTCGCAGAAAAGTGCTCAAGAAGTAAACGTGACTTCAATTAAGATTCTTGCTCATTATTGCTGCTTATCGTTTTAAACCAGGCAATTATGAGGTATATTTGAACAGAATTGTGTGTGAATAGCGTACTGTGATTTTACGTAATTTGAAGATCAATTAACACGGCAAACGTAACTCCAATATCATAATTGTATTGTAAACTCTTAATTGAAACTTCAAATGGATTGCCCGTAGAGCAAACATGACATAAATCCCAAATATAAATAACAGAATT
>NC_052122.1:3214739-3216717 GCF_012273895.1 Zerene cesonia | reverse complement strand
AATTCTGTTATTTATATTTGGGATTTATGTCATGTTTGCTCTACGGGCAATCCATTTGAAGTTTCAATTAAGAGTTTATGAGTTTTGAGAAGAGTTTATGGTTCAAGACAGCACAATTTAAAATAATTGTCATACATAACTACATACGGTATCCTATGGGACTCGCCCTGGCTCCGAACGGGTCGTCCTAATATTTATCATAATTGCGTATATAAAATATTTATAGATTAAACTTAACTTGGACAATTTGTAGTCGTCACCACGTCGTTTTATCCACGTAGTTCCCGTTTTGTGGTTTTTTTTTTCAAATAAAACTGTACCTACGATTATCACCTTTTTTTGATCGCATTCAAATTTTATTTTGATAGGTTTATCGTTTAGATCGATCGAGGATTAATGTGAAATTTACACACAGATATATTAACTCTTAATCAATATATTCATGTCCTGGCGGAACCGTAACGTCTTAAAGCAGCACTATTTCCAGTGTGGAAAAGTAACGTCACCAGACAAACAACACGGCTCTGTCTTTTTAATTGATACCAATTTAACCACTATAATATTCACCTATATTGCAACTTAAAAATTTTAACGAAAACTGTTATAATGGCTTGACTGTAATAGCTAGATGTATACCATCGTAGACAATCTTTTTGTGACTAATCAAGAATGCTATTAATGTATAGAATATCATTTTTTATCGTTAATGGATTTCGTAGCGCATGCGAAATAATTACTTTTAGCGTGAAGTGTTTTTACAATCGGTGCCATACACGATGTCATCGTCGTCATTTCAGCCGTAACACGTACATTGCTGTATATAGTATCCCCAAATACTATCTGAACGGTTGATCACCAGTGGACTGTATCTAGCTGCTCCCATACCCAGCTCCCATAACCGGACTGTAATAAATTGGTCTATATTGTCTAACAACTATATACACTATATTTAAAATCTGAAGAATGAACCTTCACTATGTTCTCTTTCATATCAAGAAGACGCGTATAAGTTTCATGTTCGCTAAATTAATTTATGAAATATTAGCAAGTTCTGTACTAGTAGCTAGTAGGTATATAATAAATAATTAATCTTTATTTGATAGGTTTTACATTATTGGTAAATATATAGATATTTTTTTAAGGTAATTTAATTAAAGAGGGTGGTGTGTCCTGTGTATTAGTTATAGAGTTATATTACAGTTCACAAATTTAATAATTGTAACTTGTCAATATTTTGTTATTCATTGTGTATTCAATTATATAATATACATAAGTTACTATATAACCTCAGTGAGTCAGGTCAAGGATAAGGTTCTTTATCGGATGAAAGTATTGCAAAGATAATGAAAGCTTATCATTCTTTAACAAAAAACAACATAAACTTAGACTAAGCTTTTGGTCGCTATTTCACTCCTGCTTTAAGATGGTGTGGTAGGCCACAGTCATGATCTTCGCAATTACAATTTGTTGTATAAATGAATGCTTTTCCAATTAAATGGAAATAATTAATTATTTTGGCATAAGTTTGATGGCTAGTCAAAGAATTCATATTCTTTGTTTTCATTGATCTAACAAAGTTTAGATAGCTTGTCGATAAGTTTTCAAGTTATTGATTGTGTTCATAGACATACTTTTTTACGTACAGAGTAACAAAATCATAGACAACAACTTCAATTAATTAACATTCCCTTATTACTTGAAACGTCTTCGCAGAAAAGTGCTCAAGAAGTAAACGTGACTTCAATTAAGATTCTTGCTCATTATTGCTGCTTATCGTTTTAAACCAGGCAATTATGAGGTATATTTGAACAGAATTGTGTGTGAATAGCGTACTGTGATTTTACGTAATTTGAAGATCAATTAACACGGCAAACGTAACTCCAATATCATAATTGTATTGTAAACTCTTAATTGAAACTTCAAATGGATTGCCCGTAGAGCAAACATGACATAAATCCCAAATATAAATAACAGAATT
>NC_052122.1:3190045-3213739 GCF_012273895.1 Zerene cesonia | reverse complement strand
ATATATATATATATATATATATATATATATATATATTTCTCTAATGCATACATAGCCATAATCTACCACCAATGTAATCCAACCTTTGATTCCTGTACGTGTATTTTTCTTAAAAATCTTCTTTATTTTTCTTAAAACATTCATCTGGTCTCGATAAACTCTTTGATTGGATTCCTAAGTTCTAATTATTAAACATCCACTGCTATAGCTTGCAAGCAACCAAATCAGGTAAAAAAACCGACGGCTGCAACTTTTAGCTTTACAATTGTTTCATACAGTCTGAAAAAGTAAGTTGATTCATTGTTTATTCTCCGCCTGATTCCATATCCTGTCTACGCAGGAAACTCTCCAACGTTCCAGATATTGAAATAAGCTCAGACTTCAAGTTAACTTTCTCTCTTTTGCCAACGAGAGGGAACTGTCTCTGCTACTTAGAAAAAGGAAATCGGTAATTATTTCTATAATTACCGATTGTTATGATATTGTCTTATTTGTTACCTCTTGTAAGATGTATATTTCAAAGCAGAATGTACAGAATGTTACCACAAACTTCCATATAATTACTTTATCTTCTACTTAAGAATATTATAAATGAGGTAACAATGTACATTTTTATGAATTAAAAACTTACAATTCAATATAAACATATAACAGTAAATTGATAAATACTATATTTGTTATAAGTTTTTCAAACTTAAATTATTTCTACAGACACATGATTCATTGTAAGTATAAGTATATCATAAACGAAAGAAATCGATTATTCCTTTAATTTCTATTTTTTTGCATTCAAATTCCCGCGTCTCTTTGGTAAGGTTTAGCCAAAAGACGCGGGTTTGAATTCACACATGTAATCAAATTTTCTGTTGTGTAGAAATTTTTCGTTGTTGAATCATATTAAAGATGAATGGGCAACTCTCAAGATAAACTTTTAATAACGACCAAATTGCACCTAAATGTCTAAAATTAACCACCTTCATAAAGTTCCATAATAATGAGTTTATAAACATAATATATGAGGATTCTTTTTAATTCAATAAAATCTTCTACTACAATAGAAGTCTAAAAGGGTATAAGGTTTAAGGTCGTAATTTCAAAATCTTGTATAATATAACTATATATATATATATAATGTTTCTAAACTTTCAAAATTTCTCATTAATAAAGCATTTCAATGCTAAACTAAAAATTAAATCTTCTATAAATTCAATCTACATTCACGAGACTTATATGACGAATAATATCTTCATTTAAGAGTCCATCCGACTTATGTAACTTTACAACAATGCATATAAAATCGTGTAAATAATATTATATTTATATGAACTTTATATGTAACCGATTGAAGCCTAATCCATTGAATTGAATTGAAACTTTTCTATTATTCAAATATGATACGTTATTGTAGTATAATATTTATGCTGTCCCAAAACTATTTTAGTCATATTCTGTTTCTACGTATCGTAAAAGAGGGTTATTGGTATAGAGGTCGTTTGTGAAGGTTTTTGTTTCGTGAAAACGTGCATAAGTAAAGAAACGATATGAAGACGACTTTATGTTAGGCATAATGATAATCAGTAGATATTATTTCTAGGTAATTATAAATTTCCTTTAGTTAAAAGTTCTCTTTTCAGAAAAATTTCAAGCCAAAGCAAAATGAGTCTGTTCTAGAATGCTTCTAAGTTTTTAAGTATGTTGGAACCGTTATGTATTTCACGACTCTTGGCTCTACAAATTTCGATGAAATTACGTATATAAAAACTTATATTTTATTAAGCATAATATCCAATCTTTCTTTGAATATAATGAACTTCATCTAAATGTTATTACAAGCTGATAATACTTTACTTTTTTTTAATATAATATATTATTAGAATGGAATTTACATTCTCATTAAAATGTGTGTCAAATTAAAAAATCCGTTCGAAAAATATGTACACAATTCCTATATTTTCTATAAATAAATAGAAGAAATATGAATAATTAAATCTCACAATCTCAATAAATTTAACACCTCAAAAACACGTATACAGATGCGGGAAACGCAATTCAAAAAACGATTAAATTCGTGCAAGTTTTCCGTGATTAAGTCAAAGTTAAATCCTGGGAGGCTTAATATATAGACACCCCAAAATTCCCCTAATTGAGATGGGCGCTACAACCTCTGGATGTAATGTGGTGATTTGTATGCAACTGTGTAAGTCCCCTCGCCCCTCCGTTATATCTCCGGTTCTTCGTATTTTGCTAAAGAAAACAAACTATAAATAAAAACTAAAATACCAAACTACAAATGTACTCGAACCCTGTTCTGATTTCAATGTATGTTATAATCCAAAAATTATCAATGTTATACGTATTTCATTATTCGAATAATACTAGAATTTAAAATAAATTTTAAAGCTGTGTTTTACTGGAATTCAAATATTGAATGCCTTTGATGCGCAGCTTCGCGTATTTGTTCAGTTCATGATTTGAAAAATGGCATCATCATATAATAAAATCATTCAGATGCATTGACATCAGTGGTGTGATAAACGATAAGAATGCAAAAAGAGTGTTTTACTTTCTACATATTATCCAAAAAAGGTCTTTCTTTCCCATACATACTTATAAAATGACCGTTTCATAGATAACTCAAAAACATTGTTTCGTTTTCTTTTACTGCCACATAAGTATCATTTGAAAGCAGTACGACGGACGTGACCTCAAAATACAAAATTGCCCCTTTCGGAATAAAAATGCGGTTCACTTTTATACCTAAAATGTACAGTTATGGCTCCTTGTAGGACAATTGATATAATTTATTATAATAAGAATCCTCTTACTAGACAGTATAATGTCAGGAATAACCGAGTCGCAAACTATTTATTCATAGAATTATTTTACTGCATAATATTTCCTATCGTACTGCCGGTGTTATAGCTATAATGAACATTATTAAAATTTTTTCGTCATTTCAATTTTTTATCAACAATTTTGATATATCTTATTCAGGGTTAATGTAGTCAGATATAAATTTGAAGCGCTCTTTCGTAGAGGCACTCACGAATGTTCACAGGCGGGGATGATCAGTTACCATCAAGTGAACCACCAGCTTAGTTGCCAGCTATAACATCAAAAAATAATCCCATTAGTGGTATTTGTTCCATCCCATCGACATCAATATGAAATTAAAAATGTTTGTTTATAAATAATTGATATTTCATAAAAAACAGTGAGAATTCCAACATAATTTAGTAAAGCAAAACACACCTACGTTAATAAGCCCGAAGCGACAGATGCTTTCTATCACACAAAACGAATCGATTGAATACCTCGTATTCCGTGAACGTGGAGTGTTTTGCCCATACAAACGCAGCGATGCAAAAGCTTCGAATAAATTATAAAACATTTTTCTAAAATGCTAACAAATAGTCGGTCCGCTTTACGAAATACCTTTGTTTCAAATACAATGCAGCTCATAACACATACGACTTATAGCGTTGCGTTTGTACACACGCGGTTTTAATTAAAGTCTTATTGGACCGTAAAACGGTTTATTTCTTTTGCTCATCATCGTGGAGTGCGGTTTGATTGCTATATTTCTTGATACAACTAATGATTATGCTTTCCATTAAGCCTTGGATGTGTGACATATTTATAATAAAATGAAAAGTATAGGTAATAATTTACCTAACTTTACGTTAATGTTTACTTTCGTATTTCAATACGTTAGCGGTCCACAAATGTTATCTACCACGACTAAGATTTACAGAGGCGTATGGCTATTTGAAGGTTATGTAGCTATGCAAATGAATTGCCGAATTAAAAATGTATGGGGTGAAGAAAAAATTATGCTGGGAAGAAAACAAGAACGGGGGAAGCGTAAGGAAAATAATACGAGCCTACAGCTCTATCTTTCATGGTGATGTTGAAACGATACTTCTTAAAGATAAACTGTAGATTGTAGAATTTGAATTATAATTTTTTGCGCCGAAGCATGCTCGACTTCTACGATTAAAACATACTTTGTTATACATAATTTAGATACTCTTGGAGTAACACACGCCAGAGAACTATCCTTTCCCCATCCATCCTAGTCCATTTGTTTATTAATATTTTATCACTATTCCTCACCCTTTAAAAACAAATTGTTGTTGTTAATAATAATGTTAATATCTGTTTAGAAAAGATACACGATGCGGAGTTACCAGAACCTAAATTTATTTTATATGAAACAAAGATTGATCTATCTCCCTTCTTTCGCTCACGCTCACGCGACGGTCCTATTATAGCAGCTAATAAGTATAAAATTTCAAATCACGAAAAGGAGTGGAAAACATCAATCGTATCTCCATTCAAGTGTTTCACGCGGCATCGCGATAGAAGGATAAAAGAACTTTTACAATAGGCAGAATATAATGAGGTAAGACGCACCGGGAACTTGATGGATGGCCCTCGTGCCTAAACCCTACGTTGTAACGACTCTAGAACCTTTATGCATAATTTTTCCGTATACTTTCGGTAAATTATGTGTAGGTATTATCTTCTGTAATGTAGCGTCAGCTTGGCATCTATATTCTATTTGATTCATTATCTATAGCACTCAGTAGCCCTCATCTATACACTTAATAAAGCCAGGCTTGTAATCCAATTCATAGCAACTTATAAGCATAGAAAGGTGGTTATTTATAATTTAATTCATCAATTTATTTAAGACACTTAAAATATGATATATGTCTTAGATTAAATAGATAATATGAACATAGCGAGTACCTCAGTCACGCTAAGAATTGATTTCCATAATTCACAATTTTGAATGTTAAAATAAATTATACAACTTTGGGATTTCATTAATTTCAATAAAAGTTTCTGTAACTCCAATCATTGCATTATATACGTTTTCTACAAATTAGCTAAGCGATTAATAGCAATTAGAAACGTATAAGTTTACGCGTTCCCACTTATGCTTTATGGGCAATTACTTAAGTGATGAACTTCTTTTTTGTGTGACTCTTTATTGTTCTATCTATACATTTTCGTGAAGAATTAACAACGCAAATTCTTATATTTATCTAATGCTTAAGCCCTTCGTTTCGAAAGTAAATGTCGAATGATTTATAAATGCTCGGGTGTACGACTAGAAGCGATAGGCCTAAACCAACAACAGATAATAGCTATAAGTAGAGGAGGGACATGGAGACCGATTCTTACAGTCCACTACACTTTAAGAGGCAACAAAGCCATTGATTTTACATTATTAGCGCATTTGAATCCAATAAACATTGGCTTTCTATGTGGGTTTAAATTATTCTCGAGTTTCCCTTTATACATTCCATAATGTCCTTCTTTTGTTACGTGTTTTAATAATTTAATTGTTACGTTTTTAGAATAACAAAAAATATAAATTAACTCGTAATATTTTACTGTAAGATAATACATACTATATTTTTTAAATTAATATTTTTGAAAGTTATCACCAGAGATGTGCCATATTTGATGATTATCTGTCAATCTGAAAACACCGAGGATTTAAAACCGAGTCTGTTGCTTGATAGTTGTGATACTATGGACAGGCTACCCATAACCCCGCCTAAGATCAGATTTGAAAAAACATCGATGTATATGTCCATATCTTATCTATGGGGACACTTTAATCACTATCAAGCAAACACAAATTAGACATAGTTTTACATGCTTTTGATCAACAACGATTAATAAGGCAATAAATGATAACGTCAACGTCCACCAAAGATGTGGACGTTGTGTCAATCTTGTAGATTGACATTGTACTTTTTATGTCCTTTACAATTACTTTCGAAACTTCAACATGTTTTTTCTATAAAATTATCCAATTTCTTAAAGAGTTTTAGTAATACACTTAGGTAAAGTTATATATTATGCTACTTATACCCCGCACCCCATTTATAAATCTGAGCAATGAAGCCAGTTATACGTGCGATTAAATCAATGACCAATGACGTATTTTCGTTAACCACTTGTTTTGCTTGCTGTCTTCTATCGATCTACGAGTATTAACCTATATCTTGAATGTTTGCTCCCAGTCCCGGCAGGATAATGTGTTTTTATCTCCTTACGTAACAAAACATCCAACCGTCTACCTCTTTAGCAAACATATTGAGCCGAATCACGAATATGCTAAATTTGCTTAAAAATATTTTGCCATTTATGTACCGTACCTACTTATAGAAGCAAAGAATAAATTATGAGTTTCGTTTTTTCGATTTGGTAATAATGTCTGTGGATTGGATGTATTCTAATTTTGAAACTTCATATCATATTTATAAAATTTTACTATTTTAATAAAACAGAGATCCACGAGAAATAATATATTAAGTCTTTGTTCCTTTCATATAAAAGATGTAGTTTTTCTAATAAAAAGTTTGTATAATTACAATTTTTTATTTTTCATGCTGTACTGTCTCATAATCGTCGGCCTAGTTTTCCATTAAGATTGCAAATGACCGAGAACCTAAAATCTGCTTTGACATGCTTTGATTGTTATTGGGTCACCAACAAAAATATGGTAAAGGATGTGGATTTTAACAGATAGGTAGATAGTTGTCGGGGAGGGAACCTCGGCCTGGGTTATTGGCATCCTGCCAAACGTAGCTTCCTCTGATTACGTCACTGCGTGTAACGTCTTAGCGAGAGAGACTGTGGGTCAGAAGACAATTATTCTACAGGAGAAATTTCCAAGCGAATGCTATAGGTATATCTGTCACGGTTGTACTGACTTCTGTGTTATCCTTCGGGAAATCTCAGATTTTACGTACAGTAGTCGATTTTCGATGATCGATTATTTTTTGGGTAAGCATTAAAATTGATGTGGCCTGTCATACTGAATTTTTTCCAATCGAAATGTCGATCAATGTCATAGTTGTATAATTGAGAATTAACTGAAATTAAATAGCGGCCCTTAAAAACTGTACTACGCAAAATAATCGGTTCAATTACTTTCGATGAATTCATTAAAACCGTAGATTTTTTCGTATAGTTACTGTAACCGTATAAAAATATAGAAAAAAAATTAGCAGTCACTATTGCCATGATAACATAAAATAACATAAAATCGTATTCGCATATTCAGGTTATTGTTTTCGAAATGAAAGAGCGTGACAAAATGTTTAAAACACAACATTCCATTAATTATACATACAGCTAGATAGCCAGAAATCTTATACCTTTAAACGAGCAATTCTTGTATATATACATATATATATATAAAACGATTTTCATGAAATTTAGTATATAGGGGGTTTCGGGGGCGATAAATCGATCTAGCTAGGATTTTTTTTTAGAAAATGTCATATTCGTGTTTTATTCGTGTTTTTTTTTCTCCTGACATCTATTGGTGAATAATAATACTATTTTGCTTCGTAGATAGCTGGACAACTGAAATAACACATAGGCACTTTTTATACCGATATTCCTACGGGATACGGACTTACGCGGTTTCAACCGCGGGTCACAGCTAGTTAATTTTTATTCTCGTAGTCATTCCTTTTGAATGTTGACATTGTTTTGAAAGATGTGATGTTTTTGTCGTAGATCAAACAAACACGATTGATTTTTTTTGACGTGACAACGTCTTAAATTAGGTTGCGGCTCGGAGTCACTCATGAAAAAGTGTAACGCCCGGTAACGTTACGATGAGTCACCGAACTATGATCGGTCCGCCGCGCGCGCAGCACTTGGGAATTAGGCGCATTGAATCGGCGTGTGCTTGTGTCTCTGTCTCTGTCTTTTTAGTAAACAAAATATATTTTCTATAGTTAAAATTTGTGCAATCCTTATTTTCATTCAATTCCTTGTTCCTATTGTGCAATTTAATAATATTCATATCAATAAATATTCTACCGAGAAAAAGACGTTGTCACGTAAAATCTTCGCCCGTAAAACCAACTTTACAGGCAACCATTTTTTTATTATGTAATAGAGTATACACAAGTCTACAAGCATAATAAAACCGGTGAAAAACGGAATAAACGGCATGTATTGTATGCAGTACGATAACGTAGAAATCGAAACAGTTGCAATTTGTTTGTTTTCGTCATAATTAATTTAGTAAGTATATTACGGTACCGTACAATAGAAATAAATGGACTGCGAAGATGATATAAGTTAGGCACTAGTACGTTTCGTATAGAGATATATATTCTATAGTTACATTATATAAAGGCCCTTTTATAGAAATAGCTCGTTTCAATAAACTAACAATATCTTCAGATTCTCTCAAGATAATGCATTAAATTTGAGGTTATCGGGGCGAGCGAAGCGATCGCTGCATTATAATCCCACAATGCATTTTTGTTCTACATTTTATTGAGAAACTATCACTCTTTATATGGCATTAGGCTTTGAAATTACATTTTTCGTTCATTTCAAGTTGTGGCTTGATTCTAAAAAATACAATTGTATACATATTTAGAAGAATGAAAATTTTACAATTTATGGACTGGGAAGGGTAAGGAAAAAGGATCGCCACCTTTCCAATTCACCAATCGAAGCCCGAATGAAGCAAAGTTGCATACTATATCACGCCTATCTTACATGGCGGTGGGGTATCATTTCCTGTACTAGCTGGCCTAATTCGTGCCGAATTGTGCTTGACTCCCACACTAACACTTAATTTATCATACAGGTACTATATTATCTATGATATAGCCAACTTTAAAATGTATGTATTAACATAAAAAAAACGCAAGACATCGCTGATAATATTGTTCGTTATTATTCAAATGAGAGATATTCAGAATAATAAAAAATTAATCAATTCCATATGTTTACATTTCCGATAATTTATTATACCATAAGAATTACACTTATTACTTTGTTCGGAAAATCATTTTCATGAGGCATCTGAAATGGTAATAAATAACGAACAAAATAAGTTACTTCATTTACCTATCGCGCTTTTAGCTTATCTTGAAAGTTGCTTTGATATATTTATTCACTAGCGTTTAATTAATAAACACATAATAAAACAATTATTTTCTTCTCAACAATAGATAAACATTTATTGAAAAGTATATCATCATTTAAGTATTTACAGTGCAAACATTCTCACGAGCTTAATCGCTTAAATATTTTACATAAAAGTAGAAGTTTTTATTATTTTTATTCTACGATTGTGTGAGCCACTAATATGATATATAGGAAACTGTTCTTTTTTGTATTTATTTTATACAATCCCCTAAAGCCTGGAAGTTATTGTAACAGAATACAATTGGTATTTACACTTTGTTGCGTACTAGCTATGGGATTAGGCTTTCGGCTATTCAATCACGTCCCAATTGTTTCAAACGTGTATAGAATTATCGACGTGCTCTGTAGGATATCGGAAATTAACATGATTATCTCCAATTGAATAGAAAACATTTCGGACAATCAATACGATACGAGTTTTGCTATGGTGGTTATTTACTAACTGTATGATTAGCTATAAATAACTCGGCAACGAATGCAATAATATATTATGAAATCTCATACAAAAGAAATATGTAACCGCCAAATTATTTCTGCTCTTTCAAAATTTCACAATTATAAAGCATTTCAATGTTATAAAACTAAAAAATTTAAAAGTTCGTAAACAAGTAATTTATTTGTTTCGTGTATCAAATTATTTGTTTTAATAATTAACTTTACAAAACTTAAGGACAGTTGTTCAGTGACAGTTAATGACATAAACGTAAATGTCAACATAAGCGCATGACAGCTACCTAATTACAAAAAAAATATACACCTATTTATACTATAACGCTCCGCCTATTCGTACTCAAAGAATGAAACTCAATAAGCTTAGAAAACGAATTTACGTAATCGATAGAGACTCTTTAAGACCCTTCTCAAATAAACGCGAAGTCGGCGACCTTAAATCAACGCGGATATAAGCTGACCCCTAAAAAGAACGGCTAAAATTGATGTAATCAATCTTTGTTACTGTTAAGTTAAGAGGTATTGTTCCGTGAACACGAAAGGAGAAAATCGATCGAGTCATAGAAGCCAGCTTACTGGCATAAAGACACTTTGAAACTCTAATTCTAAAATGGTAAATACTGGCTATTTTTCGGTTTCGGTTCGGTTTCGGTTTTTAACAACTCCATACTCCAACTTTGAGTGTATCTGCCAACGTATAATTTCTCAACATTGTTAAACTAAAGAGTGCTGAAAATCAGCGGCGAAATCTGCGTAGAGGCATGGTAGCGATATGCCTACGTACCGTTATTAATTTCCAATAATTTTGTTTGTGATTAAGGGTTACCTATTACAATACGTATTTCCTTCATTTAAAACGTTGTTATTTATTATAACCTAGTGAGCAGTTGTGCTTATATTAAGGTCTTTTACTACCGAACATTCTGAAGGTCTGAAATATTATCGTTGACGAGTTGCCGCCAACAGGGTCGCGATTTTTTTTATATTTTATCCTCGAAGCTGCCACTGAAAGCGGGAATACAGTGAAGGTTATTTAGTAGTCTATTGTTGTGGAAGTTCGACACAAGGAAGTCTTTGGTTATGCGTAACGCAGTCTGCACTCAAAGGGGTCCCCCTATACTAACGTGCCCCTGCTCCCCTCCGCATAGGGCAGACTTTAGCCGCTGTAAGCGCATTTTTCACAGATATCATTACCAAATCATTAATTCATATTATCTATTTTAGTATAAGCTGTAAATATCATATTTAAAATTAATACAACATTCAAACTAAATTATGAAATCATATCTATAATTGTTGCATTAACAAATAATCGTAATTTGCCTTTATTATTCAAAGCACTTTCTCACTGTTTCTTTTGTATCCTATTCATAAAGCATAGCTATGTCAAAATGAAACATCTAATCTTTTATATAAGTTACGATACTGCATAATTATTCAGTAGTAGCGGCGACATGATCTATGCTACTCACAACGTATCATTAGCAGATATACTGTGGTTATACGAAGTTATATATTCTTGTAAACAAACAGTTGTGAAATAGCACAAATGTTATTTCACATGCTATAGTAATAATTATTAAATTTACAAGGTAATTGAAGATTTATTGCTCATTTAACTATTGGCAACAAATACGGGCAGATAATTTTCCCGGTGAAGATTAAATAAAAAGTTAAAAGGGAACGAACGGATGCTGGCAATTGTGGAAAATGATGAAATGAAATATATATTGGAAGATTAAAAGATTTATTTACATGAGTATGAACTCGTTCAAGTAAATGATTCAGAATTTTGATGTTTCAAATAATCAGCTAGAAAAAAAAAATGGTTGCCTGTAAAGTCGGTTTTACGGGCGAAGATTTTACGTGACAACGTCTTTTTCTCGGTAGAATATTTATTGATATGAATATTATTAAATTGCACAATAGGAACAAGGAATTGAATGAAAATAAGAATTGCACAAATTTTAACTATAGAAAATATATTTTGTTTACTAAAAAGGCAGAGACAGAGACACAAGTACGCGCCGATTCAATGCGCCTAATTCTCTAGTGCTGCGCGCGCGGCGGACCGATCATAGTTCGGTGACTCATCGTAACGTTACCGGGCGGCGTTACACTTTTTCATAAGTGACTTCGAGCCGAAACCTAATTTAAGACGTTGTCACGTCAATAAAGTTTTACATGTTACTTTTTTTTATGTAACTGAAGTCATGGCTTATAAATTTTTAAGTAAATTTATAATTTCATACAAAGCTGTACATTTGACACATTCTGAAATAAATTCAAACCTGAAATTGAACAGCACAAACAAACCAAATGTTAACCAACGGTACAAACTAATTTTCGATAAATAGAAAAAAATATTCAATAAATTGCAAAAGCGAAAAGGCGGTATTGTTTTACGGGGACCGGGCATAACGAAGAAAGCAATTTAGAATCGTTGGAATGCACGCAGTCGAACGGACCCTGAATTTACTTCGTGACCTGCAAGACTGTGCGGAGTCTTGATACTTCAGAAGAGATTTGTAATAGAAAAATAGTAAAAACTACGCTTCTATATAGATATTATAAGGAGGTAAAGTTTGTGTATTTGTGAAGTTGTAGGGGTAATCTCCGAATCTACTGAACCGATTTTAAAAATTATTTTACTAATAGAAACCCACATTATCTGTGAGTGTCATAGGCTATATTTAATTTTTATCCCGAGACAACCCGGATGCCGGAACGAGCGGCTATATAAAATATATACTACTCGTACGTAACTCTTATCCTAATAGTTATCTAAATCTTAAAGACGATATTATGAAATTCGAAGTCATCCGGTAACTGGTAAAATCCCTACGTCGGTCATTACTCAGTAATGGTATAATTGGCTGTAGTAAAAAGTGTGGACGACATCGATCTGAAAAAATTGGTTCTAAGAGCCATTTCTCCCTTACAGCGGTATTAGAATGAAAGATAATTTCGAAGCTTTAATTTTCACAATGATTCCAGATACATTTATATGAAAATTTGATAGTTAATTTGAATTATATAAAATGTTGATAAAGCGTAGCGTAAATAATCGTTTAATTAATTACAATGTGCAATTGTATATTATTTGCGATCGAATTATGAATAAGAATGCCAATGCCCTTCAAGTATCAAAAATATGATTTACTCTTTGCATTTTACAATATGGCAATTTGATCAGTAACAGTTTATTTTGCTTTGCCAATATTATATATGCAAATATTAAATTGCTTATCATTATATACCTATTGGTTCGATTTAACTGATATGACGTCCCAATATGGCGCTGAAGCGAACCTATTCTTAGTTGAGCCGCATAGTGTAACGTCTTACTCAGATAAAGTAATTATGTTATAAATTAATTTCTGTTTAGTTTCATACTATTTAAATTAATAAACCAATGATAGCGTTTCCAATAATTCACAGTCAACCGTGAGGTGCGTGCTGTGACCCACCTACGCAGAATAAACATCGAAGTGTGTCAATAAACCTGTTATTGAATATTGACACATCAATATCAGCGTAGCTTCGGCGTGTCAGAATACAAATACAATGTATGATGTGAGAAAATTCAAAAATACATATTACCAATTGTCTCGGCGTATCACTTCGGGTTAAATGATTTGAGACATTACACAACGCTCGGTAGATTGTCGGAAGGGCATATAAAATTTTAGTACGGCAAAATGAAATGAAACCATTTCACATGTGTTTCACGGATTGAATAGCTTGGAGCATTTGTCGCAAAGGAAACAAGCTAGAATCCTTTACAATATATCCAAATAATCAACAACAGACGTCTCTATCACTGTTATTTAAAACTTGAAAATTAATCCAGCATATATCATAAATTAACATGTTTCGTATGAGTTAACATTGCGTACTCAAATAGATAAATACAGTCACACTGCACAGGAAACAATACAAAGGTTTGAAAGGAAAATTAATTTGTTTGTCCAATGTCAACATTATTGGAAACTCTGAATAAACAAAATACTGAATTATACGTTGATCAAATTCATTACAATCCAATCATAATAGTTGTGCACAGCAAAGCATGATTGATATCTACATGATATGAACTCGGAAATATTGAATGGTTTTTAATAACATATCATGTATCAGCCAAAGGCTTCATTACCCATACAAATATCTTTTAATCATAATAAAACTAAATTTGATATTCCATTCATGAGATACTGTGAAATAGAAAACATGAATGGTCTTCTATGATATATCTCGCTCGTAGCATGAACAAGAGTTTTCCAATCAATTTGTAAATAAAATTTAAAAGAGTCGTGATAAGCTCAAAACTCATTAGCATTTGTCCTTATAAATGCCCCAGGTGATAATCAATTATTTTAGAATTTACTAATTTCTCTGTAATTTGCTTTTGGTAAGCCCTTCCGAAAGGTGCCTTGTTGAAGATATAAATGTAAATTATTGTAACCAATCCTTGAATATATTTAATAGATCTATGTAAAGGATACGAAATTAAAATGTATTTACAAATAGTTAACCGACACATACATACATAATATGTAGCTCTAAATAGCGGATGCTTGTTTGTCGCTCTTTCACAAAAACAGCTAGACTGAATCGGATGAAATGCTTTCGACAGATAATTTATGATACGAAATAAGTAATGAGCAAATTTTCGTACGGATCCATGAGATACAAGATAAGCTAGTATATACACATTTCCCATTATTAGAATATTACATTTCCCAAGTCACAATGTCGACGATAAACCAAACCTTTGAGTTTCCAACACATTGTTAATTTATTGTCCTCTTCAACTAAATAGACCCTTTTTCCTTACAAAACATTAATCACAAAAAATTACGGAAAGTGCGAGCAAACCCGAATCCGAACTACGGAGTATAGTGACGTGTAATGACGCTACGAAGTGCTACGGGCTGCGGCCTACGAAATTAATCGAGCTATTCTCATAGCTTTATATCTTTTATTGTGGACAATTTGTCTTAATCGAAATAATAGTTTTTAGAATCCTACTAATATTATAAATGCGAAAGTTTGTAAGGATGTGTGTGTGTTTGTTCACGCAAAAACTACTGAACCGATTGCAATGAAATTTGGTACGTAGACAGCTGGACAACTGGAATAACATATAAGCAAACATAAGGACTTATGCGGGTGAAACCGCCGGGCGCAGCTAGTATTTTTATAATGTAGTAATAAATTAATTACGTTTATCAATAGAATTTACAATTTTTAATATTTATGTATTCCAACTATTGTTTATTAGTGTAAAATAACACAAAATGCGTTATAATTTATGCGTAAATTTCAAATCCGCAATCTGTAATGTAACTTTATTGAATTAAACTTATTTTGGATGCTGTGGACTTTATAAAATGAACAGAAAGTGTATTTAATATATTTTACATAAAACGTGGTGGTATTTTTCAAGTTTTCTAGAATTCCTTTATTTTGTTTAAGTGTTTTCTTGAATTTCACTACGATCTCATTCGCATTCAAGATTTCAGCACGGCCCTTACACTCTGTTGCGCAATTCTAAACCATTATTATGCTTTTGTTCCTTTCTATTGCTTTATTTTATATTATGAAATTAAAAGAAAAAAAATGTTATGAAATAACAAAAAGTATGTTTATTCATGTAAATTAACATACAATATGAAAATATTATAAAGTAACAGAAAGTTAATTTAACAACGTTTTTGTTTTATCATCACTTTGTTTCGTACTTAAATACCTTAACTTAATCCCGATTAGTAAAATAATATTACATAAAAATATAAAGCCACGTTTTTTGTTTTATTGTACGAAAATAAAAGAATATAACGATTATCTTCTTATGGAAGTTTTACAAATATTATGATAAATGAAAGGAAAACGCCGGTCATTCCCAGACCAGATATATTTTTATTCGTATTTTCCGAAAATATTTTTGTCAAACGCACTTTCCCGCTTATATTTTTCAACCTTAATACCATTACGTATATTCGTAACTGTATTTTTATGAAAGTTGTTTAAGGAATGATTGATGTGTCAAACCGCATGTATTTACTGAAAAAATTGAGCTTTGATCCATCAATGCCTTTCAACGATTTATAAATATGCTAAAGGGAATTTCAACATCTTAATTTGTTGAACGTACAATCAAGACAGCTATCAATACTGTCCGCTTTTAACAATACAATGAAAAAAGGTTTTCCGTAATCTCTGTTGCAGTTACAAAAGTATATAATTAAAATTTAAGAAACATGTCTTCCATATTACAAGGAACAAGAAAAAATATGTAAAAATGAACCAGTTTGATGTGCAGCGCTGTAGGTAAGTGTAATGTAATTTAATATTGTAAATTACTCTACACCTATTTTGCACGCATCCACGAAACTCCAATCTTTTCTATGTGAGTTTTTAAAGCAGTTTATCGCTTTACGCGTAAGTGCGGGAACGTTAAAAGCAAAGCCTATTACCGCCCACCGACTTCTTAACGTCGACTTTCTCCATCTTTCCCGTCTTATGGCACCTGTGATCTGTGAAATTGCGTTCAGTTTGTCCCCAAAGTGTATATAATAACGTATTAGGTCGCGGCGAATTTCATACCAATTACAAAGCGACAAATGCCGAAACATTTATTATACGTAAATTAATTTGATTTTATTTTTATATTAGGTAAATTTTAAGACGCTTTAAGTTAATATTCATATTTTATTTCGTGTCTTATTTACTATATAGCTATATTATATATAAGTATATAAAGAGACATTGCACAACATTTCAAAACATGAAAAATCATTTCAATATTTTTAAAACACCGGATTAATTTACATATAAACATAAAAATATATAATCTCGCACAGCCAGCAATCAACAAAAAAAAACATACGTTATATAACTATTTAATAACATCATTTTGACTTACCGCCTCCGCTGGTGCAAGAAAGCGGGAAGTACAGAAAAAACGCGAATAAAATCACAACACGACCGCGCGTAGAATTTGAACACGCTTTGAATACTCGAGGTTGTGAGAGCGCGAGGGTTCGAACCCGACAGGTCCGTTCACCAGGGCGGCTCGGATAAGAGTTAGCGGCGCCCTCCAGGCTTACATAACACGGAGTAGCGCAGCGGCACCCCTCTCCCCGCTTTTAGGGAAAGATGAATGAGTAAAGTTTCCTAACGGACGTCCATGGAACGCACTCCAATTCGGCACGGCGGTGGTTACATAAAATTTCTTGGCACATGCGCGCTCTTGCCGGACCGCACTGGGCTCCGAGATGCAGGTTTCCGTACTCTCGCGTATCTCCCGCGCCGGATTTCTTCGTGTTGTATGAGAGTCTCCTTCAGCTTACTCTAACGCGCAGTCATAAAAAATAAAGTTATGAACCTGTAAGACTTTTCTAATTTCAAATTATTGCAACGGTTAAATGGTCCATGTATTAGTATATCAGACCAAATGCGATCTAGTTTTTGAGTTTTAGTTCGAACCTATTACTTAAACAATAATTTAAGCGTTTAGTATCTGTGTAATAAATATGCAATTCGATTCCAAAGGAAGCCGAGGCAATTCTTTTAAAAATGAGGCTAGATGCGTTAAACAGTTAGTCAAACAATAGAGCGTTCGCCCACAATACTTTAAAACAAAGGGTCGAGAAACAAAAGCCTATATCATTAAGGTTAATATACATGCGCCCTTTTAAAGGTAGATAATGACGCTAATTTCACAGCAGCCTCCGATGCTCCTCTATAATAGATCAAATGGCTTAAACGCTTGTTTCAATTATGAAGGGCTGCGCTTGCTCCATAATATTTGAGATTAGCTATCTAGTGTCAGATTCTCACGAAATTTTAACCATGAGTTTTCATGTACTTTTGTAATAACGATTTATATATATTTGATTCAGGGCCACATATATATAGCGTTAATTTTCCACTTTTCTTCTTTGATATTGTCGAGACATTTCATATATTATTTTCATTTCAACCGTCTAAGAGTCCTCTTAATTTGTTACACGGAGTGAAAGGTCGCAAAAACGGTAAGTTTTATCATAAAATTGGTTCGGACAAAAACTGTAGATCAGATATACCTCAGCTTATAGACTTTGCTGAAAATCGTGAACCTTTTTATGTGACCTTTGACCCCCAGTAATTTTTTTCTAGGAGTCGGGTCATTGACATAGATTTCATTTATGATGGTGTTTGAACAATCCTACCAATTCTGTGCTGAGTGCAATTTTTTATACCTTTTTTCATATTTTTTATCTAATTTGATAAGACCTACTATCTATTAGTTAAATTGTACCATACCTATAAAGGAAATCAATCTTAAGATGTAAAATATAATGTTACAGCGGACGAAAGAACGAAGCTCTTTTAATTCTTTAGTATCTGGATGACCGAGCTTTGTTCGGTATTTTCTTTTTTTTGTTTTTTTATAAATTGTGTTTTTTGGAAATTATATTTTACTACGAATTACATTTTTAATTTTTAAATCGGATTTTAATCTAGTACTTCTTTCCATACTATATTGCGGGTATGTCGAGGATTTTCATTTGAAAGATTGACTTTTAACGTAGTTGGTCGCTTAACTCTAGAAATGCTCTTCTAGGTGTTCTTGAGACGAGTTACGACTTCGTGAAGTTAGATTGTTTATAAGCGTTTTTTTCCAAGATCGTTTAGGCATTTTTAAGTGAACACGTGCATTAAGAAGACACAAAACAATATAAACAATTAGTCTAACCTCAAAGCAAACACTCATTGACTTCGTTACTTAATAACGCCATCTGCTGGAACTTTAATTATTCGCCAAAAAAATAGTATTATTATTCGCCAATAAATGTCAGGAAGAGTCATAATAAATTGGGACTACTCAAACGCCTCCTATTTGTTAAAAAAGTAAGTTTAAGTCGATAAAACACGAATATGACATTTTCTAAAAAAGATTCCTAGCTAGATCGATTTATCGCCCCCGAAACCCCCTATATACTAAATTTCATGAAAATTGTCGGAGCCGATTCCGAGATTCCAATTATACATATATATATATACAAGAATTGCTCGTTTAAAGATATAAGTTACAATTCTGTCTCGACTCAACCAAATATGAAAATCCTACTAATATTATAAATGCGAAAGTTTGTAAGGATGTGTGTGTGTTTGTTGCTCTTTCACGCAAAAACCATGAACCGATTGCAATGAAATTTGGTACGTAGATAGCTGGATAACTGGAATAACATACAGGCAAATTTTATCCCGATATTCCTACGGGATACGGACTTACGCGGGTGAAACCGCGGGGCGCAGCTAGTGTTTTCTAAATACAAAGCTCTCATACATAAGTTGTAAATGTTTATGGTCATCCACAAAGTAGTATATGAGCATTCTGTTTAACTAAGTGTATGGAATCATACGATGCTGATGGAGAACATAGATTTGAACTTTAATGCTTTACCCAATTTAATCTAGTGTGTTTTTTGGTCATAGCGCTCAACTGAACTGGTGAGTGGTGGTACCCAGATGCTATGCGTTCACCACTGCTCATAAACGTGCACACAGATAGAGCCTGTGTGAATGCTCTGTCCGCTTTTAATGCGAGAGGAGAGGACAGCTGGAAAGATGAAAAGGACTGGTATGGGTGATGAAAACGGAGCAGACCTAGTCTTATGTGCTATTAACCACAGAGCAGCCCTACCATATGACATTACCATATTAAATAGGGAAATATATGAATGATAATGCAAAAAAGTATGTTGTATAGAATGAGAACAAAACTTACACACATAGATACATACATAGATAGATAGAGGATATGTTTAAGGTTTGTTGTGTGACAGATGAATGCTGTTTCTTTCCATCGCATTCAATCAAAATCATTTTTATTAATTTGTTGAATACTTAAGCAATGCTACTGTTTGTAAAACTACTGACTAGTGCAAGGATTAAGGCGAGATATTTAACAGCCGCCAGCGTTGCGTCTGGCGGGGTGGGTTGTGGTTTGTAGTTAAGAGTGTATTTTAATTTAATTAAAATTTAAATTATAGAAGTTCAGTTCATAATGGTTTCAGCTAGGTTTTTGCAGGAGCAGCAATTAACAATGTAGTAAAAGTTGATATGCCTGAATTAAAAACATTCATTTAGGTATGTCGCTTTCGGCAATATTTGCAAAAGCAAGCAAAACATTCACGATAGCACGATCTTAATCAGTATATTTAAATATACTACATATTTTTTTGAGACTGGCATTCTATGGTAAATTTTCAAACAATTAATTCCAAAACGTATTTTTCGACGTTTGTGCACTCGTTTCAATCTGATCTCTCCGATCTCTATTGTATTTCTTATGTACAAAAAGAATTAAAAGAAAAATTCATTGAACCGAAAATCATTTAAATCGTTCTTGGATGGTGTAACTTATCCAAATTTGTTTTATGTATTTAAATATTAAATAGATACAGTGCCCGGTGTAACAATTATGCTAACTCATTTATTAATATGTGCTTTATACGCGGATAGTCAAGCACTGAATACAAATAGGGGAGGATATATGTATATTCAATGAAACTTATACCTTTAGGAGTACCTAACTTTCCGCATGCAACTTCGCCAGATGAAGCAAAAGACAGACAGTACGTATACGATCAGTCCCCCTTTACCGTGTGAATAAAACTATACTATGCACAGAGATATAAAATAGGATAAACTGACGGGTTTTTTATTATAAAAAGAGTTATTCGAGAGGAAGGTTTATATGTATTTATTAAACTACTCAAAATTTAACGCGCATACAAGACGTACAAGCTAAAACAAATTTTGGAGTCTTACAATACGCTTACCGAAAAAGAAAATATTAGTTTACTTCAGATAAATGAGCTTAAGGAACAAAATTCTACGATAATAAAGAATTCACGGGCGTAGCCAGTAAGGGCTTTTGGGATTCAAACGGAAAAATATTAAAAATACGTGTGCAGCCTATATATATTTTTATCGAGCCTATACTGTTCAAATGCTCCTAAAGAACACTGACAAAATTCTTTCTCGAAACCTCCGACTCCCCTTCCCAAAACTTAGGTCCTGTCTACGCCCGTGTATGTATTTATTGTTACATTTTGTTTACTTTTTATACATTTTACGAATCTACCGTGTGTCCTCTATTAACAGCCCCTCTACCGTTTAGTATTGTGATTTAAATGATACGGTATAAATAAGAAAATAGCTTTACTTCTGGTCCATAACAGCTTAGATACCTGCATGGCAGTGTTCCATGCACAGAGGATTAAACGGGACCCCACATTTACTAAGACCTCGTTGTCAGTCTGAATATCTGTCAGTCCGTCTGTCACCAGGTTGTATCTCATGAAGCGTGATTGATAGAGAATGGAAATTTTCAGAGATTTGAATTCTGAGGTTAGACAAAGGTGGTGCCATCAATTGAGGACATAAATTGGATGGATGACTAATGAAAATGACAAATAAGAATCCGACACGCATTTGAACGATTTTATTTTGTAAATACAGTCGACCATATGATATCAAGGGTTCATTTCGAGTAAAAGTAAGAATTATTAGTATCCAAGTCCAATGTCTATAACAATACATTTTTACAGACTAATGTACCCTGTGGACACATGTGGCAAATATCATTCTATTGCGGATTGATTGCCTTACTAAGAATTAAGATAATTATTGCTTAATTGTTTTCTTCAACAGATGCTTCAATACACAAAATATAATATACATAATAACATGTTATTGTTCGTAGAAACATTACGACTCAAAATCAATTTTCTTTTGTAAACAGTATATAAGATATATAGCAGCTATATACGTTAGAACACGAATCATGGTTTTAACCACTGATAAATAATAGTATTATAAAGTTGATAATATTTTAAAACCCTTTTATGATAGAATGAACTACATTCTTTTACAGAGAAGACATGAGGAAAGTATTTAATCATTGCGATCGTCAGGACAATAAGATAAACTCGTGCAATTATAGTATTATCACCGTAACTCAATAAGTGCAAGTTTTAATTTCATTTAATCTGTCCATTTGAAGTGGGTCAACATCGAGTGTAAAGGAATTGGTTATATATAAACATACAAGTAAACAAATGAATCATATAAAAGAACGTAAAAATATGTATGATATAGGTGAATATAAGTGGCGGGTGTAAAAAAAACTCATTAAAGATTTATTAAATAAACTAATACAAAATCGATTTTGGATCGATAATAAAAATCTACGGAAATTATGCAGCAGGTTAAATATAGCATACTCGTATATTAATACGTAATTTAGTTACTTTAAGGTTAATTTCATAATGTCTCACAAATTTTTTAAGGGTAAAATTTCTCACGAATGTGTTGGAGTATGAATAAGTATTAGGTTTATTCTATTGACATATAAAAATTCCTTCTTTCTAATTGTTTAATTCTTTAAATTAATATCTAGAGACATTTCCAAACACTGCCCTTTCATTGAAAGTTAATTAATTATATGAAAAATTGAAAAAATCTATTTCTAAAAATAACACACGTACTTAATTTTATACGTAAAATTAAGCCTGTGCATAATGTTTGCTTTAAAGTCTCTATGAGATAAAGCACATTGATGACATTATGCAAATCTGTAATTCTAGTTAATTTTGTCCTAAAGTTATCTAGCTCAGGTCACATATTATAACATGTTTACGGCACCTAAAAAGGTGTTTGTTAGCACACTAAATTACTTGGTGTCACGCGATTCCATCCTTATATCTATTTGTGAGTAAAACGCTACCAAAATATAACAAGGTTACGATCTAATGTATTCGTGTTGTAGATTTAAATAGCAAGCAGTTTACTTAATTATTTTATAAATGTTAGAAAACATTTACTATATTTTTGTATCATACAGATCCATCATCTTTAACTAGTCACGGAATATGTGGCTACTTTCAGTAAAAGCAATTAGACACAAGTCCTATTATAATCAACCCAAACCTAAGCTTACTTGAGAAGTTGCTGTGGCTAACTCCACCTAGTGACTAGAATCTGTATAATTAAATCCATGTTTTTATCGAACTACAATAGCCTTTTTCAATGTATACAAAATATGTCTAAAAATGTTGAAAATTTAATTAAAGTTATTATAAAGCATTTACAAAAACTATCGGTCTCTAAATAAATACACTTAACACAATAGAACTGCAAAGAAAAATAAAACAGATCAGCGCCATCTAGCCTTCAACGACATGTGAGGCGTAAACTCTTCGTTCCCTATTGTAGAAAACATTTCAATAAAAATCCTCCAGAGCACTATCACTTTAAATTAAATGTCAATCACATTTCATAGATGTCCCGAAACTGGATAATGTAATACGCTCTTATCTTCGCCCTACTTTTAAATGAATATCCGAAAATTTGGGAGAACAAAATTAAAGATGAATAAACATTTATTGCTTGTTTCTAAAACTTTTCTTGAATCTAAATTGTATCCGTCTTAACCCAGAGCTCCTTTCTCCGTAGTCGTGAGTAGGTACCTCTTGCAAGATTTCCACAATATAAACAAACGACAATATTATAACGATAAGTAGTGGGTAGGTAATGTGGAACTTATCTCTGAAATGTAGGGTGTCGTCGCCATCCATTCAGTGCAATCTTTTGAATATTTTACGGCATAAATTTTAAGAGCCCTTACAGAAGTTTAAAACAGCTCTACGATATCTATCTGAAAGTTCTCTGAGAACTTTAGACTTTATTTTTTTTTTTTTTTTTTTTTTTTTTTTTTTTTTTTATGGTATAGGCTAGCAACGAGCAGACGCGTCGCCTGGTGAAAAACGAAACACGCCGCCCATAAGCAGCCACTTCGCAAGGAAGTGACTGTGTTGCTGTCCTCTAATAAGGATTGGGGGGTTGTTTTGGTATTTAAATTAAGCGAAAGATGCCTTGCTTTATAATAAGCTTTTCAGGTGAACGTAAGTTCTCTTCTTAAAAGACTGCATGTTATAGGAATTCGGAAAAACCGCTGATGGTAGATTGTTCCAAAGTTTGACAGTGCGTGGGAGAAAGTTACGCGTGAAACGCACGGTGGAGCTCCGCCAGCAATCAAGGTGATGGGGATGGAACTTATTTTTTTGGCGGGATGTGCGATAGTGGAATTGCGCGGGTGGGATTAGACCGAAGGCGGTGCTTTTCCTCCATCCTCCAAAGTCGAGTTTCTTGCAAAGATTGCGCCTAAAAGATCAGCTTTATCTTTGGCAGAGTGAGCGA
>NC_052122.1:3108948-3189045 GCF_012273895.1 Zerene cesonia | reverse complement strand
GATTCTCCTGCATTACGAATGCTGGTACCCTCCTGGGGTATTCTACCTGATAAAACCGCATTCATCATCTAAAAAGAGGAGGGTAGGTATACAATGGAGAGTGGAGAGTAGGTAGGACAGGGGGAGGATGGGAAAAGGATGGGATAGGAAGAGTGAAGTGTAGGGACGGGACCTTGGACCCCCGGGATTTAGAAAGGACTGGGAAGGGTAAGGAAAAGGATATGGGCCTCCGGCCCCCCCACTCACCGAGCGAAACACAGCAAAATGCTATTTCACGCCGGTTTTCTGTGGGGGTGTGGTACCTCCCCGGTGCGAGCTGGCCCAATTCGTGCCGAAGCGTGCTCGACTACCACCCAAATTTATAAAATAAGTACTTAAAAATTATGAAAAAAATATCACACAGATGCTATTTATTTTATAATACTGTCGCTTCAATAAATTAATTGAAAAGTAAAGTATTAATGAGACATTTTCGAGATCGAATAAGATACAGGGGTCAAGGAACAGTGTTAAAGTGCGCTACATCCAGTTCCATTGTATCAGTAATCAGATTGATCATATTTGAATTTGGTTTCAGGTATTGTAATGACAGTGTTGAGAAATCGTAAGGGTAAAATTGATGGACTGAGGCTGCAAAACTAGTAAAAGACGGTATGAGTTCACGAAGCGCCTAAATAACATATTGTATTCTTTCCATAATTAGGTATATATATTCATTAGGCAAATGAAAGCTAATAATTAAATTTTCGTGTTTTTTTATTCTTATATGATTTGATTATTACTGTCCCAACATAGGTAGCCGAAGATCGGGGAGGGCGGTGGAGGTCCCAGCCCCAGGCTGCCTAAGTAAGGGGGCGGCAGAAAGATATACAGATATCGAAACAAAAAAATAAAAATTCAGTTTTGATTATTATTAAACCGATGGTGTACTTTGCCCAATAAAACTTCAGTTCTTCATATTATTACAAAAATACTCTTTACAGCCTCAACGCATTTTTTTCTATTACTTGAATTCTTAAACTCACATCCGTGTAACTGGCCTTAGCTTCCTTAGCCTACCGCAGGCGAAAAAAATGCCCACATTAACGTGGCTAGGATATTTAATATTATGATGACTGCTAAAGAACGAAGCTAGGGATGTAAACATAGAGTTTAAGATAAAACCAAATAGATAAGAAATTTTGTGAGTAGTTTTGTTATTTAAGTAAGACGGCGGCGGCGAGATACGAGTATAACCGGTAGGTCTGAAAACAGTGGATCAGAATTGTAGTTTGTATTTATATTTAAGTGAAATTACACAGCAGACTGTACTTTATCAGTTTACCCATGTAGCGCCGAGGGAAAAGTTGTGTGCAGTTGATGCCTCGTCGAATACTAAGGAGGTAAACCATTTAAACAAACATTGACCGGTAATAATCTAATATCTATCATTATCTTTGGTAGAAAAGCGAATAGCTTTTGAAATAAAAGATCTTTTCCATTGAATTTTTATTACATTTAAATAGACACTTATTAAATCCCGCATATGAAAATAGACGAAACAGATTACAATTTTTATATAAAATAACGTGTTCTTCTCACTTTTAAACTAATATAAATAGTATAAAATAATCTCTCAGAGTAAAAATAGTCAAATCAGATAACATTTCGAAAAGACGGCGATCGTGAAATAATGTTAAGTAGTAGACAATGAAGAGCGGGCGTGGTAGACATTTAGTGAATAAATACGTGAGCATTGACTCATAAAATACTGATTATAATCTAGCTGAGTGCTCATCGTGGGCCGTTATGCCGCCATGTAAGATGTTAAAACTGCTCTGTCTTTCGCGATGTTCCCCTGACCACACGACTCACACTCAGGGTCCAATAACATACGATTAAATAGACACATATGTTAAACACTAGAGATTAAATACCCTTATACTATAATACTTTGATGGAATATATTTAGCTAGGTTTAGACTTTCATTTATCATTGTTGATGGTGATATTACGAATGCATCTGCGTAATATATTTAGGGAAATAGTGAAGTAGAAACTCTGTACGAGTATCTGCTTGCCGAACTTGTTAATGTGAGACAAGTTCCACTAACCTAAGACGGCAGTGGTGCGTAGATGTACCCGCATTACAAAAATAAAAATGGTTGTTAGCAATACGAGCGCTACGTACCACCGTCGTTTACAAACTAGAAGATTAAATATGTATGACACTGGATTACAATTCATAATTATGCTGACTAATGAATTATCCTGTACAACGCCCGATAACTACAGTCCAATACGCCCAACACGTATACGCAATATCATCACCTCCCGTCGCTTATCACCGCTTAACCATGCATATCTTCCCGCAGATAACAGACGTTGCCTTACAAACTAACATTTAGATGTTCAAAAAACACATAGAATTTGAATACATCGAACTACAATTAAACGCTTACAACTAACGATTATACTGCTGAAGAGACAGGAGATAGGAAAGAATAAAGGACAGGAGAGGAAAGGAGAGGAAAGGAACGGAAAGAGAAGAATAGGGAAGTTGCAGATGAGAGGAAAGTGAAGGAAGAGGAAGGGCTGGCGCTCCCGCTTGCTGTCGAGGAGCCTCGACAGTTCTATTTGGGAGGGTGGTAGCTAGCCAGTCGGGCGGAAAGATGCCCTCCCACCGGTCGGGTTTAGTCGCCTCTTACGACACCCTTGTATCCCGACATGGGGTCGAGGTTAGTATTCTAAATCCGCCTCGACACGGACGCGATCGCCTTACCCCTACACGCCTTACGAGTAAGGCGCAACATTCATGCGAATTGGCTTGCAATGCAGATCATATATGCCATAACGTTCTTCACATTGACGTGCAATTCACAGAAAGTTGTCTTACACCTATAATGAGAAACGTACGGTAACGTTTTTGACTAACCTACTTCACTTATCTAAAATATATCTCAATCGCAATTTGCAATTGAAATATAATAAAGTCTTATTCTTATTAATAAACACAGCGATCTCCATTCCGGCTTACATCAGGTCGATTCTTCGCGCTTCTCACTTGGCCCAAGAACCGACGTTGAATAGTCGATTCTCGACGCTTGGAGTTATCCTTGGATGTGCACATAGCACAACGGTTTCAAGGTGCAAAAACCGCGATCGTGTCTTAATATCAGTGTCCATGATAAATGACTTCTTGGAGCCATGTACATTGAGCACTTCTTCATAGTCTAAATTACTTATATAATGCTTATAACTGCTTAATTTTATGTTTGGTTAAACCGCCTGCTACTTATGAATACTTGTGCGTAACAGCTTTATCGACTAAACAGTAACTGCAGTAAACAAAACATTTGGCATATAATAATACAACACACAGTTGTTATTATTTGTATGCTGCAGTTCGGAGAACAGAGTATGGATCCAAAATTGAATTTCCCTACTTCGTACGCAGACTGTTTGAGCCACGTGACAGTCAAAGGTTAAAAAATAAAATAATCAGCGATGTTTAACCGATTTGGAAAAAACGTACGTGTGCA
Source organism: Zerene cesonia (assembly GCF_012273895.1). Classification (NCBI taxonomy): domain Eukaryota; kingdom Metazoa; phylum Arthropoda; class Insecta; order Lepidoptera; family Pieridae; genus Zerene; species Zerene cesonia. The sequence goes on along the minus strand of NC_052122.1, from coordinate 3,185,524 downwards.
ATCAATTATTTGATTGAAAACGCGCATTCTTCTAATCAGTGATAAAAATTATTACTTTTGACTGAGAAACCTTTCCTTATTTGGAACCATACTGTGTTTCGCTTATCATAATTACGGACTCAGTGGAATATTAGAGAAATTCTGTATTTTTTACATTAATTTCAAACACACACCACCACCACGAGAAATTAATGACAAAAATTGTTATTTCCAAACTTGCACCGAGTGAAATATCGCTATTTATATTCTACTCCCATTTTTGAAGTCCTTCCCCAATTTGAACCAAATTAACGTAAATTTGACAAATTTAATTCCAATCTTGAAAACTGGAAATGGTTTTATCAAAGTCCTATTTTGAATAGTCACGTTATTTGGTTCAAATGCAACCAGAAAAATGTTAAATAAACCTTAAGCATTACAACTAACACTACTCCACGTACATATTATGATAGTATTACTTAAAATTATGATTACATATTCCTTAATCGACTATGCCCACCGAGGTTATAAATTGTATTCCTACCTAGAAAAAAATCTAACATACTTAGGTTTTTTTTACAATTTTCTCGTAGTAAAACACGGAAAAAATAAGGTATACAAAATATCTCAAAAAATGTACACAATAATATAAATTGATCAGTTATAACTAACATATAAAAGTTGTAGGAAATGGAAGTATAAAAAAATTGTTGAACATTTAACCCATAAATTAGTTAGTCTCACTCAACGCATTTTGTACAAAATAATTAATGTCTAATGAAAATCATTATTTGGCACAGGTTATTAAAATCACAACGAAAAACAACCTTAATTTCTATGTCATAAAAATATAGGAAACGTATACCACCTTTGACATCTCGAAACACATACCACGTAAAAAAAAAAACGAAATGAAGAAAAATAAAACAAAAAATAAAAAAAATTAAACCATATTTATTAATTACATAACAATAATTTAAAAAGAAAAAAAATGGCTATCAGATAAAACCTGATCTCAAATAACTAACCTGCATAAATTATATATAACAGATAAGAAAATCGTCATAACTGAAATAGTTTTTGACTAAAAAATATTTACAAAACCCATATTAGAAAAAAAATGCGGAAATAATGCTAAGTCAAAATTAAGACCAAAATCGAATACATTTGGCTACATAAAGATAAAATGAATGTGCAGGTATTTCGAATTTAAGCAGTAATTTAAGATAATTATACTAATTATAAACATATATACATAATATTTTGCACATAACTCGAAGCTTGCATGAGAATTTCATGTCCCACAAGTTCACTCAGCATTATGGCAACATTTAAATTATACCAATACATAACTAAGCTAAAAATGATATAAGCTTAAAAATGGCTGTTAATAAAAAATTGTATAAAAATAATACTTACAAATTGATCAAATAACCAAAATTTTATACAAAACATTAATTTTAGTTATTTTATACAATACTGGTAAAATTATCGTCCAAAACATTAAAATCTAATATAGTGTCCCTACATGACATACAATTATTATAAATATACTAAAAATTGTGCGTATAATTTTCATATAATCTACAAATCTACTGTTTTTGTATTTTTTCATTTTATTAGAAAATCTACTTTATCCACAAATTATTTCTAATTAATATACGATTCGATAATACTTTATGTATATTACGTAAATATATTTCATAGAAGTTAACGATGATCTTACTTAATGTATGTTTTAAAAACCAATGTCCACAAATAATTGACGAAAAAAAACTTGCATGAATTAGAAATTAAACGATACGTATTAACTTATAGACATCCCATCGATGTTGGAACGAAGAAACTAAACAGCTCAAATCATTAGAAAGTTCTTTAAAACAAGTTGATGTAAGTGACGAATATAGAAAATGCATCATATATATAAATTCAATACCATGACTGAACATATCTTTTTCAAAAATAAATAAAGATTGGTTAAGATTAGAAATCGTTGTGAATTCGAGACCAAATTGAAAATAATATCAGTGTTAAATTTATGTTCATATGAAAATAAGATCGATATGTCATGATTAATAATAAATGTCATTTTACATCAGATCAGGTATTAAAAATCAAATAAATTATGTCAAAGGGCGTCAGGAACTACTCAGTCCTTAAGCGAGGCTATTTCATAGTAAGTCGATATCTTATAAATAAAATGTATATATGAAATAATTGTTTAGTAAAAAAAAGCTACTTTAACAGAGTAACATATTAAGTCATGAAAACGTAGTGTTCTAAATGAAATTAAAATAAAAAAGTTAACTATACTATATATTGATGTGTATATTTCAAAAATTAAATAAAGATCATTTAAGACTGACTTATTATCAGACCAAAGCTTCTAAAGTTATTTGCTTTAGAAACCTAATTCATGACTAAATTGTCACCCCCAACAAGGAAGTAGATTCGCGATTTACAGGATTAAAATATGTATAGAGCAATTCCTTCATGGACGAGTTTAACACCGATGTCGACAGCAGTTGACAGCTGTCGCACCTTCAACGTGTTAAAACAAAAACCTTATAAAATATATAATTTTAAGTTTCCCTAATACCGAACGGTAATTCATACTATGGAAAATATATTTCCTTAACATTATTTTTCGTTTAAGTATTCGTTCAAACAATTCATTTGGCTATTTTCATGACGCAAGAATAGTTCCAACAATGATATCGTTTTGTAAAACAGTGAGGAAGTAGTGCAATTCGATGTTTACGAAAAAATGCGTCACAAGAAGCGACAGGTCCAAAGTTCAACTCTGACGTTGTGGAAACAAAGCAATTCCTTTGACTCCAAAGTTTAACATCCAATACAGTTTGGTCTAGTGATTGCGCAACGAAAATTGCCAAATAAACGATTTTAGCTAAATAGCTATAACTGCTTGGCGATGATTGATATAACTATTAAATTTTCAATGAGCGCGGACCCCCCTGTGCAGCAACGACATTGAATTGTATTTAAATTCTCACTATATTCCTTTAATATCTCACTAAGTCAAGGCACAAACAAGCCAATCCCTTTATTATCCACGCATATTATATTTAATCTGTAGTATCAAAACTTTTGGTCTTAAAAAGTATCTCCCCCACGTGTGGGCAAACCCGGCCTACTTCTATTATCGAATCAGAAGAATATATTTTTATCGCTACGTAATCTGATATACAGGGTCTATTATTTTTCCTATATATATTGTAACATTTATAAAAATATACTTTTCTCCGTATTCAACAAAACCAGGTCCAACAACTAACTATGCCATATAAATTTTTTACAAGATCTTACTGAAGACGGCATCAACGAAATTACATTAATATTATATTTATATTATAAACTAGAAGAAATATATATTCATGTAAAGCTCAAAACTATTGTTATTAGAAAATTTATAAACGACTCTCACTATTTAACAACACTGTTTCGATTATGTTCTAGATGTTCGTAGAACAATCTATTCTATAACATGTCTATACCCTGAATAATAATGTTCCACACAATGTCGTTCCTACACGCCTGTGGGGCCAGCTCATATATTCCCTGTAAACAGGTGGGAATATAAAGGCCTTGTATCTCACTAAATTTTTACAAATACTTATTAAAACTCTCACTGTTGTGTTAAAAATTTACCTATGATTGAAGTCTTAAAATTTAATAAAATTTTACATATTAAAAACTTATTGTATAACAATTCCTTCATTGTGCGATAGATCCTACAGTAAATATGAACTTAACATAGTATTAATATAACAATGTAAAAATACAGTCCTATGATCAAAAAGTATGTGAATGATTCGAAAGAAACATTACATAACCAACATATTAGTATATATAATACATTTCGTGTAAAGGAGTAATGATCATAAAGTTTTAAAATGGTATAATACTAGAACAATGTAAATCTCACTATTTTTTTTTAAATATCTACTAATTAGATATTTAGATTAGTCTATATAAGCCGAGATTGGTTATTCCAAAATATATTTAAGTCTGAGGATGTGTGATTAGAGTTTACCACATTTTTCTAAAAGCTTTAGGGGTTTTGTTTCTTTTATAATTTTTCACAATTAAAGTATGTTTCGTGAAAGAGGTTCCATTTTTACTAAATTTCATACGCATTTTAAATAAGAGAATCCAATAATTAATTTAGTTCAAGTTGTAAGTGCCGTAAAGTAGCCCGGTGTGAAAAAAATATATTGTTTCAGGAAAACATAATAGTAAACGATGTACAGATGTCCAAATTAAAAATTAATTTTTGCTTTACCTGTGAAAATGCCAAATTATGATCACACATTTTGACATTTTCACAGATATGAAAAATAATTAAAACCTATCAAGATTAATTCGAAAAATGAGAAACATTATAAAGTATCGATTTCATAATTAATTTAGTGCTGTATTGTAACACCAGGCTATTTAATTCTATTTCCGGATGCCAAAAATGAGATGACAATAAATCTATAACAATTGTTGAGTTATACATTTTGGTATAAACAGTCAACGCGTGTTTTTCAACGACAAATATAATATTTTACGTCAGAATGAAAAGAATTGTAGGTGAAATTTTGTGCGCATTTGAATTTTGTAAATGTTATCAAAAATGACAAACAATCGAGGGCAAGGATTCTCAAATTGAAAACGCGAATTTATATTAAATTTCACATCTATAGCATTCTACTACTTAAAGCTTCATCTCTAATTTGGGGTTTTATTGTAATAATAAATTCGTTATGTCCAACCGCAAGACGAAAATCATATTAAAAACCACCAGGGGAATTTAGTTAGGAATGACGTTTGGTACACACTAACGCTCTTGTCTTACGACTTTGTCTCGACTTTTTTGTCGCACGTGAAGTGTTATCTTTAAACGTTCTCGTTCTAAGACTTGTGCGCAATTATTACCGTGTATACACACACCTTTATAAGAATGCGTAAGGGACTATTAAGCGAGAAACGCAAAGGTGAGTTGATTTGATAAATGCGATTGCAAATTACTTAAAGCCTTCACATTTGTGAAAGAACTATTTACCCTTTCATTTGAACTATAAACAAAATTTTAGTATTATATTAAGATCAAAACTGTATTCCCCATACTCGCAGAATTGCGTTACTGCCTATATACATTTCAGATTATAGTTCATACTTATTGCATACATTGAGCCAAGAACAATAGGGCGATGCGCTCAAGTACTTATACAGCTTAAGGATATAAGAGATGTTAAACAAACAAAAATAGACATAATCACTTTTGAAAAGCAAAAAAAAGAAGTTTATGTTGGACATAAAAAAAAATTTAAAATCCATTTATATATAGGTATAAAATACCTGAAAATTTTGATGACATATAAAATATATATCACAATAATGTGTGATGCAATGAATAAGAGCGTGAAAACTTATAACATCACATATAATAAACTATAACCTACATCTTAATATATCCTATACTTATAAAGCTATATGCATAATGATAAAAATGATGAAATTATGATTTTGATTGATAACAAACCAAACCTATACAAAATGCAATTAAAAATACATAAAATGTAACATAAATAATGAAGTATATAACCATTGTAACGCGCAAAGGAAAACACTTATTGAATACTCGAAGGTAACAGGTACGTTTATAACTAAACTTACGCTAAAATGTCCACTATATCTCAAATCGTCCGAATCACTGGTAGCAATACACAGTATACGAAAGAGTATACAGTTTAATGTATGAATAAATCGTTTTTATTAATACATTTCTTGTATACTTTCGCGTATATCGGGTTTAATCATTGCTGCACGCTTCGGGAAGCTTCTGCGTCCTGGCGGGTGATGTTGAATGCTTCCGTCTTAACGAAATCTACTGTTTTGTAGTCTGCGCGCGATTCGGCAGAGAAGGACTTTGCGTGGTGCACGCGGCGAACGCCATCTTGATTCTGTTATCAGAAAAAGCACATTGAAAATGCTATAGTTTTTAGGTGTCCACTTAAATAAATCACTTCCATATTATAACACAATCGGTGAACTAGTACGGAGGTAAGTCTAAGAAATTATTTGTTATGTATCTAAAGATATGTAACTTGAAATGCATTTACAATTTTATATAATAAATAAATAAATAAGAAATAATAATTTACTTTAATGGAAACTCTATTTACTTATGCAAGCATCCGAAAAGTGCAAATAAAGAATGGGAGATATTTTTACCTTTTATACAAGATTTTGTGACCGCCTTGTAGATAAAAGCTATTTATTCAAATAAGTATCTTGTGTGCGAGCGTTTAATGTGAAATTCAGGATTTCACATAATCGGATACTAGCAATCAACCCGACTTCGCTCGTGGTACAAATTAAGCCAATAGCTTGATCCCTGTCAGATTTTTTAAATAGGTTCAGTAGTTCTAGCGACTAGCGTGTTCAAACAAACTCTTTAAATTTATATTATTAGTATGGATACAATATAAATGATGTCGTATATTTTTTGATACGGACAGACCATTGACGATATAGATAGAGCAAGCAAGTTATCAAGTCTTAGCCCATTATCAGTTGGTTAGAAATAGAGAAAAGAGCGCAGAGCACAATTTGTCCTGTGTCGCTTGTACGCATGCGTATGCGCAGTACGCAAAAAAGGCGCATGTCGATACGATCTTTTAATTTCTCACTATCAGTACAGTACTTTGGGCGTGTATGTCACTGAATTCCACTTGAAGGGCTGGAGTGATTTTAATGATTTTTTTTTGTGTGTTTGAAATAAATATTTTTTACTATACCTTAGTCGGACTCTTGGGGCTACTAAGATCAAGATCTAAATATTGCAGTACATCAGAGGCTCTGCGAGGTGGAGCGCGGCTCGTTGACGGCTGTGGGGGTAGCTGGAAGACCTGGAAACATAAGTACGTTGTTTTAATACTTGTTCACTTATAACATTACAATAAATAAATATATTCAAATATAAAAAGCATTTATATGGCCGTACGCCCGTACATAGTAAGTTTGAAAGCAATTATAAAAAAGAGATATGCTATAGCGTAATAATAAATTTAAAGCAATATTATAATTATTAGTGAAAGCAATTGCCGAATCGATTTTATAGTATTTATTTTTCATTATACTTTTAATCAATCCCCCCCCCCTTAATTTGTCTTAATAGCTATAAATCTATTTTTAATAGCTTTTTTTTCCTTCAAAATATATTCCATAATATAATTACCTGGCCCACTTGATTCACGTGGCCTACGCTAGTGCTCGGCTGTACCGAGATGCGCGGCTTGAGAGCGCGGTCTACGATCGGCGGCAGAGAGGTCAAGTTGCAGTACTGCTGGAGCGACTGAAACGTTGGGAGGCGCTAGAGAGAACTATACGAGATCTGTGCTTTACTTCAACGCACTTCCGGCCACGTGACGCATCATGTGTGCCACAGATATCATAGATAACAAAAACAAATATCAATTTCTTTGTGCATGACAAATAATTGCGCTTTTCACAAGTCTTATTGACTCTAGATTCTTATAGTCTTTAGCCAACGAATGTGCTAATTAATTGTATTGTTGAAAAGTGTAAATAAATAAGATCTTACCTAACATTTTTTTAATTTTTTATTATATTTTTTCGTTTCGTTTTATTTGCATTCAATATGGATTGACATTGTGACCGTTATATTGACATGGCCTCATGGAATAAAACTTGTATTTTGCCTCAAATTTTTACATATGAAATGCTTAAATTAAAATATCATAACGCTTTCTAAGAAAAATCTGTCATATTTTCTGTCAACGGATGAGCCTCTGAAATATCCTTATTTTTGTATAATATATACTTATTATACTAGCTATATAATATTCTATAACTTTCTACCACATACGAGGCGACACGCGGCCTTTGTCAAAAAAAAATTAAAACAAGGCGGTATTCACGGGGTGTCTTACATTTGATAGGCAACACTCCTCTTCGTCTTCAGTTCTCGGTCGGTAAGGCACCGACTGGGTAGCGGCATGGGACACGGGACGGGCCGGGCGCATCCATGGGAACGGTTGCTGAAACGTATGTATGTTGTTAAATTTGAAATCGAGAAAGGGTTAAAAAAACGACATTTTTTTTTTTTTTTTTGTATAAAAATCTATTTATTCCATGCGATATTGAGTTAACTTTTGTCTCTTCTTTAATTTTTTAGAGTTATACTTGATAATTTTTTCATATTATTCAATGGAGATAGCTAATTTATACAAGATACTAACAGATCGATCAAATTCCGGCTCTTGAAGCCTCGGTCCTTGGAAAGACTCTCGATGCTCCCTGTTGAGGCCGATAGTCTTCGGCGGTCTGGGCGGTACGGGTGGTCCTAGAAAAGTATAATCAGTAAAAAAAAATTCTTCCTTGAAAAAAATTTAAAAAGATTGAATGATAAATAGATATTAATTAAGGATATACCTTCCTCAGTGACTTCTAGCCTCCTCGGGACGCCGAGCGGATTCCTCTCCGTCTGATTGGAGCTGGTTGAAGGGTTATTCCCGCTAGTAGAGGCCCTGATGGCATACACCCGGTCCTGAGGCCCCGGCCGTACGTAAGACCGCGCGAGCGACCAACTCTCTGGAAACCCAATAGCGTTCCAATTGAAATTGAAATTTAAAACGACGGTCTAACATTAATTAAAAAGGCGAATGCTATTGAAAATAAATAGTCACCTTTACATTCGATTATAATTGCTCGTGGTCAACTAATTTATGAAGCACTTTGAAGCAAAGGTAAAGAAATCTAAAATTCTTCCTAATCAATTAATTATTATATTACAATTAAACTTTATTTTTAATCCAGCTTGATCTATTTTTCAATTGAATATTGTAAACCTTTCTAAAATGCGCAAGGGCCAGATTCAGGTCTCCGCGGATTGAAGTATAAGAAGCGAGAGACGGAACCGCGCGGGGACCAATGGCGTCCTTTAAAATAATTGACAGCTTCGATCCATGATAGCGCATGCGCAATGACAATGTTTCCGCCATTTTGTGCGCGCCGCCATTTTGTGAGCCCATTTTTAACAGTATGATCGCGAGCAATTAAAATTCAGCAAAGGGACCTACAGGCCTAATAACCGGACTCTAATACATACCTATATTAGATTGACTAGCATTAAGCGATTTGCATTCCTCATCACTTAAATTAGACTCGTTTTCAGAAAAATCAACGTTATTAACGCGAATTTGAGGGTGGCTAAGGTATATTTGTTGACTTTTTTCAGAAACAGCGTCGAAGGAAGACTTCGATCCAATAATAATATTATTGGGATCGAAGGTGAAGGTTCTTTGGGAATCCTAAAAGCAAAATCAAAATAAATACTACAAGGGTAAAAAATAAACAAAATGAGCAAAAAAGCACTAATTACACACAGCAGTATCGCAAGCACTAATAAAGCAATCGTTGTAGTAGTTACGGGGTTTCATTTTTCCAAAACAGCAGAAATGTGTTATCACAACGATAAAGCTCAAAAGTACGAAAAATATATTCGCCATTGTTGATTTATGAAAAAATTAATATTATTTTATTTCTTACACTTTCAATAAAAATTTCGCAAGCAATGCCTTGAGCTTCATCGCATCATAGAAACACAAGCAAAAAATAAAAGACATTGCATGAAAAGTCTAATACCGGCGCTCGGACTCCTGTAATGCACTCAGATATCGGTATATAAGGTCCGGTACCTTCCGCGAATTCGTACTGATCATTCATAACCGTCATTGTGCTGTTTTGATATGTACCTATAAACAAAACTCGTTTTGTCTTAATTGCATAGTATTTGGATACATTTCGTCACTTGCAATCAACTATTGCGAGAGAAATACTTCGCGCTTGCACTTTTACGCGTGTCTCAATGTCATGGCGCAATAGGGAGGCTTAGTCGCGGAAGGTAGACATCTCCCACGTCCCACCCCCTCATCCAGGCAGCTCGCGCCGCGCAGCTAGGAGGGGTGGGGTGGGGTTGAATCCTCTACATCTCCATCCGTCCATCCCACACATTTCCCGATATTTCATCCCAAAATGACTGCGTAGTCCCCACATTTAAATACATTTTCTGCCACAATATGTTTTAACATCGAAGACAAATAATAAAATAAAAACGCAGTACAGAGAACACATCAATAGGCAATGCGATATCCCATACACAACGCACATTGAGTTAAAAATACACAAACATATAATGCGCACTGGAAAAATTGGCAATAGGGTAAGGAGACACACAAGAAGAAAACAACAATTCCTGAACTATTCAACTTACCTTACTTTTTCTTCAAAACTGCATGAACTTCACCCGAACCATGAACTGATTTATATTTATTTGAAAAAAATCCGGTCTGTCTGTAAGACTGGCCGGCTAAGAGTCCGAGTACTTAATGAAGTATCGCGAATTATATCAGTTAACGATAAATATTTAAGTAATTTGGAAACACACCATTAAAAAATATTGATTTTAGAACAAAGGGAGAATTTAAACTGGTTTAAAGTCCGAACACGTCTACCTAGCTCGAGTACCGGAGAGCGAATGATTTATCTAGGCAGGGTCTAGATGCGCATGTTGTCTGAGCCTAGACAGGGTGGCTGGAGGGTGGGACCTAGGTAGGTTCCCGGGGGTACAACACCTAGCTGCTAGAATTACAGGGGGGCTTCGAGATTGTTCCTGAACATGCGCATTTCGTTGCATTCTCCCCGCATCCGTATGTACCTTTGCCGATATTTCATACGACGCCATTGCTTTATAGGGGGGTGGGTGTAGCAAATACATACACGGGTTGAACATTTCCGATACTGAATCGATAAAAACTAAAAAATGGCTGACAATGCTCTTTTAACAGATGAATTATTAGGCTGCTACAGGTGCTTTGCAAGACCAAATACACTGATATCACCAAAATTAGTATAATAGTAAAATTAGTTTGCAACCTTGTACGGAATTTTTCGATCTATTTAATTTTTAGTTTTATAGCATTTTAATGCTTTATAAATGAGATTTTTTAAAGAATAGAGAAAAATCGATCACGAGGCGAGATTCATTCTTTTCAAAAGACGCGGGTTCGAATCTTCCTGATCGATATTTTTATTCTTAAAAAAAATTCTCATACTCTCGATCTAGTGAATCGAAATTAAAAATACTAATTAATTTTTATATAGGGTGTAACCGGGAGAAGCGACTATTTTTATTAAAGAAAGAAATTAAAGAAATTTCAGTGTACTATGCCAAGATTATCTATTGTGGTATACAAACCAACACAAACACAAAAAGTCGCTACGCACCCAAACAAACGTTGCTACAACAATGTCTCGCCCCATGCAACACGTGTTTCTTTGATCATTCGAAATTTATTTACTAGCGTTTGAACTTTAAAAGTGGTGTTACGTTTAGTGCAATCAAAATTAACACCTACTACATAGACTAGATAGGAAAAATTGTTTTGGATATTACAATATGCATCGTTATCTAAACATAAAACAAATGAGAGATTTAGATTTATCTGTTTGTGCGCTCTGTAACTAACATATACATACAATTATCAAAACACACAAGAAAACGTTACATGCATCCCTCATTCTAAACTAGTAATACTAAATACGTCTTTTTGTTAATTACCAACAGAATCTTTTGGAACAAAAAAACATTTTCTTTTAAACTAAATTCATAAAACACCTTTCAAGTTCCATATTACTTGCAACTCTTAAGCATAGTTGTTTATTTTCCTGTATTTTGTTAGAAGCATATCATGAATATAAAAAAAAAATAGTGAAACAAAATAAGATGCACAAAAAACAACATAAAAAATGTATACAATTTCGCGATTGAAAAGACATACTTCTTTTTTACTACAGTCATCTGTTAATTTAAAATTTTCCCATTTGATCATAAATATATAGCTATATAATGATAGAATCAACTAAATTATCACGAAATACCGAGCATAGGTAATGAAATTATGTGATTCCAACCATGTAAATTCTCGTAAAATTATCGTAAATATACTGACCGATACTTAATAAGTATATTAAGTTTCAATTATTTAAATGTCATTTTAGTGGATCAAGCTAGGACACAAGTCTTAGAAAAAATCCGTCTTTGGAATATCGCTGGTTTACTTTTTATTTATGAGAAGTAGAAACTACCCTCATTTTATTGTTATTTTAGATTGTTTCTTTTATTAGGCGTACTTATAACGCTAAGTGAGTAAATATGATGTAAAAAAAATGTATTACTCTGTCACTTACAGAGTAATACATTTTTTTTTACATCATATTTACTCACTTAGCGTTGAAATGTAACCTTTAGAGAAATAAATGTCTTTAACCGTAAAATCAAATCGAAAGGAGTCGGCTTCATACTAAGATTATTATTGTATTCATGTTAAAAATCTACTGTCCAAAAAAAACAGATTAACGAGTATTTATAAAACTCCTAATATGAATGGAAAAAATCTATTAAAATTGTCTTGATACTATCGCAATCGCATAGCATAAACAAGTTGCAATTTTATTGAATGCCTAGCTGCGCCCCGAGGTTTCACACGTTTAACTCCGTGTCCCGTAGGAATATCGGAATAAAAAGTTGCCTATATGTTATTCTAGTTGTTCAGCTATCTACGTACCAAATTTCATTGCAATCGGTTCAGTAGTTTTTGCGTGAAAGAGCAACAAACACATACATATCCTTACAAACTTTCGCATTTATAATATTACTAGCTGCGCCCCGCGGTTTCACCCGCGTAAGTCCGTATCCCGTAGGAATATCGGGATAAAAAATAGATGTTAGCCGATTCTCAGACCTACCCAGTATGCTTACCAAATTTCAGAGGAATCGGTCAAGCCGTTTCGGAGGAGTATGGCAACGAAAACTGTGACACGAGAATTTTATATATATAGATTAGTTTAGTAGGAAGGATAGGATGTGTAATTGCACAGCTAATAAATATACATAATAATATAAAAAGGAGTAGCGGTTTCCGCAAATTCAATACATTGTTTCATCCAGTACCAAAAAGCAGTTTCCAAAAATAGCTCCCTATTTCAAATGCATACAAAATACAGGAAAATATATTTGTAAATAAACACTATATAAGGTTAAGACCATTGCATAGCATGCTTTTAGAATAATCAAAAGCAATAGTTTTTCCACATTGATATAGATTAGAAAATACCCACATACAAACAGCATTTTACTACGATAACAAAAATTGGGGTATAAACTGGAAAAACAAACAGGAAAATGTATACTAAGAATCTACATATTTCTATTTCATATTTTAATCATAAACTGTGAAATACTTGTTTGGAGATGTTTATTATAGCAGGAGATATCAATTGTATGATATTTGATTGCGGATTTCATTTTCCTACATATAACATTAATCAATAGCAAGTATCTAGCGTTTGCCCACCATTTTGTAAGAAATATTTAGTCGATATTTACTCGTAGATAGTTAAACTCCATTGCTAGAAAGTAAAAAAAAATATAATAGAATGCATAAATACAATAAGGAATGGATACTGATACATACTTTTCTTGACTTCCGCTGGCGGTCTGCATGTTGGCCGGAGCCCGCACACTCTGCAAATAGCATCTACCCACTTCTCCATCTCGCTCTCACAATCTGCCTCCATGTGGAAGGTTCGCGTGTGTGTTTGGAGAGAAAACACGCAGCCACGCATCCTCGGATTCAGAATGCCATTGCCGCTGCGAGACATATGCAAACCTGCATCCACCTATGACAAACAAAACAAAATTGTTGTAATAAAAATAATTTAATCATTTGTTTATGAAACTAATCTCAGTAACTAGTAAACTGATTAAAAACATTAATTCAGTATTATAATATGCTTTATATAACAACATGTATGATAACACCACTCCATCAAAATATATTTACATAGTTATTACCAACATAGATATATTCCTACCTCTTGACAAGCTGAGGTAATGTTTATTTTAATTTCATATCGAATCTGCCCTATCTATTTTTGTAGCACAATGCATTTAAATTTGAATAGAGAAGTTTCCTGACTAGGGTCATCAGGTCACCCAACATCGCAATTTTGAAGTGAAAAACAAATTCTGAATATAAATGAAGTTAATCTCATAGCAATCTCTAAGTTCCATATAATACAATTTTGTTACATGTATGAATGCTATAATGGGGTGATCCATTTGTAGCTAAGTATAGTTCAAAACTACAAGTCCTATGACAATTGTAAAACACATAAGAATTAAATCCTAGGCTGTTTTAAGTACTGTCCAACAACCTTATCACAAAACCAATTCAATCAAATTTAGAAAAACTCAAACTTTAAAGATTTGTTTTCAGACAGTCCTGTACTATTGCAACTTAAACATAAGGAATAGTCATAAATACCTGTTCACAGAGATCGAGATTTATGGAGCCTTTGATACGTCTGCGGTTTCGATCAGAAAAGTATTCCAGGTAATATTGGCCTGGAAGTTCACCCGATTGCCGCAAGATAAACCACCTTCTTCGCCATTTCTAAATAACAAAACACATTCTTATCAACCACGCTACATAACGAATATTTCATTGTTTTAAGGCGACTTAATGCAGTTTTTAAGTATTCGATAGTCTAATTGCTACAATAAAATTTCTCGAAAATACCACAATTTTTCGCTAAGTTAAAACAAAAATTGTTGTTTACTTACAGTTTTGAAAATCCTCCTTGAAGGCGGCGATTTTGTGAGCCAGCCCTCAAGCACTATATATTTAGCCAGTGGATCGTTCGACATTTTAAGTTTTAATCCACAATAATGAGTCACAACAAAATTTGTTTAGATGCACCATTTACTCATACAAGCTCTGCTTTTACAACAGTGAACTGCGAAGTGAGAACGGCTCGCTGTGAATGACAGGACTACTCGAATACACGAGTTTGCCACATCAGAAAATTTTGCAGATTGGCACAGTTATCACGATTCTGCGCCATGCGCCTTCTGTATCTATATAATATAATATTAAAATGCTTATTTCTATATTTAATATACCTATTTTTATAACAACAAAATTCTAATAGAAAATATTAATGATACACAATATGATAATTCGAATTTTTAAATAATAACACTACGTTTATATTTCATTTGTTGACTTAAATGTTATTTTATAATATTTATTTATGGATGTAATTCTAAAAATTATATTATACTAGTATAACAATCCTTCAATCAATGCATTTAATTTCGTTGAGGTTCATTTTTGCTAGGTGCTGTTTCTTCATGCAAAATTAAAAGATAAGTGTTTCAAGCTATAAATTCAACTTCGTTCATATTACGTAATCTTCAATTTTATTACGATTTTTATCATTATAATTACGATTACCACTGTTACCATATACCTATAGGGCAACACATGAATGAAATACATAAACTGAAAATACAACCATTTCGGCGCATTCCAGTGCATTACATTTTGTCTTAACTTTTAACTTGGTTTTAACCAAAAGTGAGAAAATTCATGGTTTTAAACTAACAATAAAAAATGGTTTTGGTTTTCGTGCAAGAATTTATGTATTGCACATATTAATATTTATTCGCAGAAAACCTTTCTTAACATCAGAATTTTTTCATTGCATAATAAAAAAAATTACTGTGCATGATAATGTCATGTTGGTACATATGTACAATTTATGTAAAAGGTTAAGCCAAATAAAAAATTATACTCAGATTAGCTAGCAAGATACTTACAATACGGCAAATATCTCTATTAATCCCTACTAATTAATACTATAAATGTGAAAGTACAAGTCTGTCTCTTTACCCTAAGTGGTTTAGACGTTAAGAACTACAGTCTCTGTCTTTTCGCTCTGTCTAAAACTGAATTGATTTCATTGGAATTTGGTACAGTTATATTTTGAGACTCATGGGAGGAGAAAGATAAGTTTTTATTACAGAAATCCCACAGGAACGGGAACTATGGGAAGTATAACTCTGTAAGAGTTAGAAACAAATAACTCTGTAAGAGTTATAAACAAATCCCTTTCCTTTAACCACACAAGTGAAGCCGGGGATAGCTACTTATAATACAAGTATAGCCTTGTGAATGTTATTTAACCTTTTTATGAATATAATGAACCTGAACCAAAAGCAATAACCATCTGTCAAAGAAACAATAAAATAGAAATTTGTTGTGCACAATCGCGATATTATTGCCCTATAATCAATATAATAATTATTATTGAATATTACTTACCTACAATTGGCCTAGAAAGTAACTTAAAATCACTGAGGATTGAAATAAAATTAATAAGTATAAGTTACAATTATAACTCGACCAGTACAAAAAATAAAATAAATCAAAGAAAATGGAAAATACGCATCATCCCTTGTATCCTCAAAGCAACGTTTCAAAATTTAGTGGCTATGAGCCTGACAAGTAAAAATATATATCCACTTAAATATTACATCTCAAAAATATATCCATAGAACATGAAAGCAAATAACAGAAATGTTTATTACAGATACGCTATTGATGAAATCTCTCTCACTGTGAAAACAAATGAATGTTTGACCCCAGGCAGACCTCCGACCCTAACTCAAAACACTGTGGGGAAATTTCTTCAACCATTAACAAGAGCTTTGGTGGAAGTACCTCCTAGGTAGGAAGGCTTATAAAATGATAAGGGGTGCAAATATAAAAATAACACTATTTCATGACACTCATCGACTTGAAAATACTATAACTTATTGCTAGCTTATTTCTCTTTTTACGCAGACCGACTATAGACGAATTACCAGACGCAGTAATAGATAGAATGGTACAAATGGATAAAGCATTCTGGGTTGATAAGCCTGGTGACAATGCGTATACACTCCACGATGCGTACTACAATTATGGGATGACTACTGAGAAAGTGTTACCTCGTATGTACCATTACATAAATAATACATACACAACAAATTACTACGAACGTTCTATTTTATCTATTAAAATTACATACGAAGTTTGCTGTATACCATAATAGTGATTGAATACCATGAGAATGATTTCACTATGATACAGTGGCAACAAAATCCATACCTAATACCTTTTTTGAATATCTCGTCAGACGAGAATGATGAATTACTGCCTTCATTAGGCCCATAATCAATAATTTGCACATTAGAATACAACAATTTACTTTATGAGTACCTGATGATAATGTATAGGTGTTTGTGTTATTAGAAATCATTGCTGTAATTGTATGGGCAGGCGCAGCATTATCGCACATTAATATGATTATTATACAGGTTTATTTTTTTTTTCATAATAATTAAATTGGTGGTTAATTGAAGTACTTTAATAATGAACTTTGAGAACTCACCACACAACTTTTAGTTGCGTTTTTCGATTATATTTTGAAGTTAGATATTTTCAAAAGCGCACCAGGATGTCTTCCCTCGGTCGTATCAATTCGACTTGGATTGCGTCAAGTACCGGCGACTGCATGCATGTGACAATTTCAAACCGACTGAGGAGGCGTTGAAGGTTATTGTTCCGTTTCAGTTTATATCAAATTTAAATAACAAATATGGTTTTTACTTGCACGGATGCGTTGGTTTATTTCAGGCTACCTACGTCACGAAAAACGATAATATACACTTAACTTTTAACAGTTGCAAGTCAAAATGAATTAC
The DNA here is from genome assembly GCF_012273895.1 of Zerene cesonia. NCBI lineage: Eukaryota > Metazoa > Arthropoda > Insecta > Lepidoptera > Pieridae > Zerene > Zerene cesonia. Next base: position 3,167,862 of record NC_052122.1, on the reverse strand, counting down.
TAATGCCTTTCATTTATGATACGTCTTACACTATTATTTTTATGTAGTTAATAGCATACCCGGCCACGCGTTGCTGTGGCTGAGTAATAATTAAAAATATTAAGATTATAAATTATTTGGCTAATTAATCGAAATAAAAACTATCCTATATCTTTTCAAATTACACAAAAAATGTCAAATTTCATCAAAATCGGTTGAGTTGGTGAAGAGTTCATTGGGAACATACATCATGACACTGGATTTTTATATATTAAGATAATATTAGAATGCAGCACCTGGAATATTTTTCTGTATAATTATGACATTTATTACGATTAGCTATGTAAGTAGGTACTTCTACATATCGCCAATTACTATTATCGTCTATCAACTATGCCGGCTTATGGATTGGAAAACATGAATAAATAAAAAAAAATATTGTTATTGTTTATTTATTTATTTATTTATTTATTTATTTATTTATTTATTTTTATTTATTTTAACACTTTTATTACACATTAATTATAGAAATAAGAAAAAAGAAAAAGAAAATATAAACAATAGTTAAAGATAAGGTATAACGGGGCGGCCTTATCACTTTAGAGTGATTTCTTCCAGGCAACCCCTTAGGTAAAGGATAAATATTAGGTGTTCAAAGGGAGGCAGAATAACATTTACTGTATGTAAAAAAGAATATATAAAATAAAATATAGGTGTATTATAAAATACATATAAAAAATACAAAAAAAAATAAAATTGTTGTAATTCCTATAGATGACATTATTACTGTTTATTTTCTAAACCATGGGCGAAGCCACCGATTAGAGTTACTTGAAAATAAATCCTAAATATCTTTGTAACTACCCTGCCGGATATTAAGAAATATTTTTACAGAAATATACCTCGTGTCGTGATTGTCATCATGTCAAGATGTCGGATTTGATGGGGTCAAAATCGACGTTTGAACAAGATACGGGGCAGAAGCGCTGGAGGCAGTACCCTGATGTTAAGGCTACCTTATCTCCTCAGCAAATACGTGAAATGATGAAAGAGTGAAGTATTTACTGATACAAATTGACTATGTAAATTAGTGAAACATAACATAACTTTTTGCAGTGTATCTTTAAAAGTGCTTAATCGATTTTAATGAAACTTGTACCTACTGCTGAATAAGTGGAACTGTGTTGTGCTGTTTGAGTATTCTTGCGTTGTAATAGCTACTTTAACCAGTTACACGATTTCATGTAATATTATGAGTTAAAACAATTTTTTATTTTGTATGCGTAATTTTAAACTGACTTCACAAAATGAGGAGGTTTCTTGATTCAACCATAAGTATTATACCTATACTTTTTCTTTGTGTCCGCGGATGAATTCGTCTTTTATGATCGCATCCCAGAGAATTTTAAAACATTGGGCGACTACTGCGTTTATTAATTTTTCATTAAATATGTAATATTTACACTGTTTCAACTATTATATGTATTAGGTATAGAAATTAAAAACTTTTTAACGGATTTTAAACGCGATTTATTCATTATATTATTAACCCGACGTTTCGAACACTTTACAGCGAGCGTGGTCACGGGGAGACTTGAGATGTTATATGTCGCGAATAAATCGCGTTTAAAATCCGTTAAAAAGTTTTTAATTTCTAAATGTGTAATACTCGCGTAAAATCAAACACAAGAAAATACTATGTATTAGGTATATAATATGAACGACAAATTTTTAAACGAAATAATTTATATATTTTGTTTTGATGTAGTTGGCAGATAAGTTGGTGTTTGCTTGATGGTAAGCGATCTACCTCTCTATTCTTATACAAGTGGATTGCTAACTGTAAAGGATAGCAGGGAGAGAAAGGATTACATAGCCCAAACATGTTTGACTTCCATATAATATTATACCCATTGATTGTAATATATTGTGTTTGCAGAGTTGGTCGTCCATTTCAGAACGAGGCATGTAACTGGTATTATACAAACTACCCTCCAGTTAAATATAATTGTATAATGCGAAAATTTTCTAAATAAACGGTGAAATTATAATATTTAAATTATTTGTGTACTATCTTATAATATAAACGATTATTTTTTTATGTCTTTCTATTTATTATATATGACTTTCCACCCGCGGCATCGCTCGCGTGGACTACAGAGTTTATTTGACTTCGTGGATTTTGAAACAGGGTGCATTACTTTTTTTGGGACTAATGCTAAATTATTGACAAAGGCTACTCATGTAATTACGTATTCGCGAATTATTTCTTCTATTTGCTGGTTATATATAATATGGATAGTCTTTGTTGTAAGGATGTTAGTACCCAAATTGTTTTAAATAATATGAACGTAATATTGGTCTATCACCACATATCAAAAATATCAAACTGAAAAAAATACTTACCATTTATTTGGGGTCTATAAAACATCCATATAGCAATAAAGACTCTTTAAAAAGATAATGTACAGGAAGTGTCTAGTTACTATTTGCGATTATTGCTGACAATTTATTTTTTACATAATGAAAAGAATCGGAACCGATGTGTTTTGTCACGCGATCCACTTACACATACCGTGTTGTTTATAAATAATGAGGTTGTCGACCTTTCAGGTAACCTGTGGAATTTACATCTAACTCATTGCATATTAATAAAAATGCACCGCCCTCCAGAGTCAACGTGAATACGTTTACGCTAAAAAAAAATCTTAGTTATGTTATGAGCTTTAAAAATTTTATATCACGTTCAATGCCAATATCCCAGGTATAACAACGCTTCACCTTTGAACGTTGTAAAGGTCACAGTCAACCTCGGCAATAAATCAATGCAAAATTGGGCTCATGCGCTTTATGCAGTGACGCCAAACGGTTGCATAATGCATCTCTTTCACTCAGGGAGGCGGGCGGTGGGCGGTGGGCTGTGGGTGGTGGGAGATGTTCAGATTATATTATATTATTGCCTCACCTGCACCACCGGATATGTTCGTTTATCGATACTAGGCAGTTGACATGCGCTGATTTAATGTCGCATTGCAGATATCTGATGCAGCTGCGCCGTACCAAGGTTACAGGACAACGGAGTGGGTGTTGCCGTTCTAGAAATTTCCACGGGGGATGCATTGTTTCGATATTGATCTTGCACTCCGATGGAAATGTACCACGCTCCCTTTGTTTGTTGTCAATGTCAATTACAATATGCTTTTAATGTCGACGCTATTCAATCTTGACCTTCGTGTAATATGGAACATATTAGAGAGACCTTTATTGTCGTATTTATTCCATTGTTCTATTCCATTGTTTCCTTTTGTTACGAACATAAATTCATAATGGACTCAATAGATAATTTTACACACAAGTTAACAAGGAATAAATTCATTTACTAGAATTTAATTGAAAAGAAAACTATCCTTGATTAATTTCGTTTATACGCGTGACTATAAGTATAATTCACTATGCTAGCCTAGTCTAGCTTGCTCGTATACAGAGTATAAGTAAGGAAAATATTCAACACGGGCGATTCTACTCAGGATAATAATGAGATGAGGTAAAATGTATTGTCACCGATCATTGATAGGTGTACAAAGTTTGAAAAAAATCTGTTTGTTTTAAGTGGGACAGTATCGAGTCTCAAGGAGTTATAGTATTATACTATCTGTGGTACAAATATACAGGTGAAGTTTATAAATGCGTGTTAAAAATGATCGCGGATTGAGAATAAACAAAAACTTCTTCGTCCTCTTTAAGAAATTCAAAAAGAAATAACTATTGACGTGTTCATTCTTTTGTTAATCCAGATACATCAAAATTGTGAAATGTAAATATTTTAAAAATTAAAAATACTTTAAAAATAATTCTCCCATCCCTTTATTATTAACAATGGCGAAACAGGATGATAGTCTTTTCCTTCTGGAGGTCCTAATCGATAAAATTGTTTTTGTTAAAAGCCCATGCTTTTCGGACAAAGACTTTAGGACGTGCGTTAACGTAGAATGTAATGCTGTAGAGCCACTGGAAATATGTGACGACGATCCAAATGTTGGTATTGCAAAAAGTGGTGGTCCCTTTGTGAAGCCTTTTAATACTGGTAAATCGTGCCTTTTTTCGCTCAAAGAGGGTGACATTAATGCAGCTATGAGCAAATTTCCAGTTAAGGTTTCTGTGTATAAATCTCTGCCATGTGGCTGTTTACCTACAAAAATTATCATGGGCGAATGCACAATAGACATGACAAAAGAATTCGTTGAAGCAAGAAACAACTTTTTAGCGGATCCAACCAGTGTAAGCTATCAAGCACTGAAAGACGCGTTTAGGTTTGTAGGACCGGATGGAGAAGAAACCGGTGAAATAGTAATGTTTTTAAGGATATCATGTTTTGGAAAACTTATCATCACAACATTCCAAGGATCTGGAGGTCCTCCCAATTTAGGTGGAAAGACGAGAGGTAGTTCAGGCGTAGTTGATCGTTCATGTACACCGAAAAAAGATTACCAAACAACGGATGATCCTTGTGTTTGCGGCGCTGCTCGAGGTCACGGAGGTGCAGGAGGGTCTGGTGGACACACATGCACGGGTGGCGGTGCAGTTTGTCCTCCGGGTATTATATTGTCATAACTTTGCATACTTTCATATTTTATGCATTAGATATTAAAAATGTGTACTCAATAAATGTTGCAGCTCGAGATCCATATAATAGCATGCCATGTGAAGATCCAGATGATCCTTGCTATTGCTCTGGACCGAAACCTGCAGAAAAGCAAAAAATGCTATGCCGCAATACTGATCAATACTGCTTACATATTCCAAAAGGTGAGACATTTGCGCTTAAGATTATTTTGTACTTGTATCATATTTTATCTCTTAAAGAATTAATTAAAATAAAAATAAACAAAATTTTCTCCACGAAAGAATCTGAGAGATAATATTTATGTCTGAAGTAGACAAATATAGTTTTTATATGTTATGTTTAGAAGAACGAATATTTGTTAATGACCAGGTCGCAGTAAACAATTTGAGGAAATAGGCACAACTCTGGGTGGAAATGAACTTAAGATAAAAGTTCCCGCTAGCGCATCAATAATCAAGAAGATAAGTCAAACGCATTGTGCAATGCAAAGTCCGTATACAAAGAACTCAGATGGTGGTCCATGCGAACCACCGTGTGGTAAAAACCAGATAAGCTTAGCGCTTCCAAGCGAAGATGTATGTTGTCATGGAGCGAGACCTGCTGACACCCAATTTACTTGCACCACAGAAGGATGCCTGCAGGCAAGTAAGCATGGTCAACAAGCAGCCATGGCCCGGGGTGACAATAAACAAGAATTGCCTAATAAAGATGTATTTGTTCTCAAAGTTGCTAAAACTGCTCTTCAAGGTGATAGAAAATGTAAACTAGAATTGGAACTGGTTACTCCAAAAGCTGCAGATAAAAAGCCGCCAATCGTGAAGCAAAACACGCGAATACAATCTGATCTTGACTGTGAATGCTGCGTGAGAAGACTAAAGAAACAAAAGAACAAAAAGAAACGCTGATTTATAAAAAATATCGTCTTGTTTTGCTATTTTCACTGTCTAACAGCTTATACTGATTTTTGAAGCTATAATTGATATCTTTATAGGCACGTTTAACTTTTATCTTATCATAAAAAATTTAAAAAATACTGTTTTTTTAATAAAATGTCATTAGTATTACGATCTTAATGCAATTATATTTAAATGTAGGTTCTTTAGTTTGACGAATATATACACATGATTCAGATTGCTGCCCGACGGGAAATAAAGTGGTTTTCCAAGTACCTACAGACTCTTGTGGAAATGGTCATAAGCAGCGAGCACACTTTAATTTCACATCAGACGGAGTTGGAGATTTAGCTAGAGATGAACCAGGGCAATTAATGCCTACAACTTCTGAAAATTATCCTGGGGTTGTATACGACTTTCCTAAGCAAGTCATTAAAATTCGAATTGGGAAAGTAATAGAGATGCCTGGGCGAAAGTCAAAATTGGAATATCAATTTATAACCCCCGTAGAAACGCATCAAAAAATTGTGCCAGTTAGAGACACTCGCACAGCACAATGTGTACCCACATGTCCTGATTGTTGTAGACGACATTAACAGTTACAATTACTACTACTAATTCCCTTTTTTTATTACTTGTATTATTTATTTTTGTTAACATTTTGTTACAATCTATTGTTTAATAAATTCTGTGTCGTACAATTTTGTTCTTATTTGATAAATATTGTCATCACACAGTTATTACATGCCAAAAAATAAAATTTCGTAAATTACCGTAGGTGTCCTGTCGAGCTTGCTGTTTTGTCAAGAACTTACTGAAGTACAAAATAATAAGCCTAAAATGAAAACCAAGGAAGAACTTTACTTTATTGAATATATTAACCGAACACTGATGGAAAATAACTTCGCTTTACCCACGTACGAAGTTGGGATCATTAATATTAATACTTTGAAAAAATGTGTTGACAATATGAAATTATTTCACGACAAGCGGTTTGATTCAATACATCCAGAGTTTATAAATTACTGCTATACGCCGTCCTCAAGCACAGTTTATCCCGACTCCTCTGTTAGTGGCCTTCGAAATAATTCATCAGAATCCAAGAGCATATTCGGTGAAAAGGAAACAATTGTTTACATGACTCTTTTTAACGATTTCTGCCGCCATAAATGTTCAGGAACACAAGCTACAGCGTCAGTCAATAAATGCTTTCAAGTTTGTAGCAGTAATTCAATAGACACACGTTCCGATTATTGTTCTTCGTGTAACACAGCCACGTCACACCAAGAAAGCAGTAGATGCATAACAGATGACGTTCATTATTCCGAAGTATACTTTTTCGGCAGGAAAAAAGAACCAGCTGATAAGAAAGGGGTGGGAGGAAAAAATTCAAAAACAAAACTATGCAAAACAGGCCAACCACCTTCAGGAGCCAGTAGAAGTACGGACGCAAAAAGTCGACCAAAGCCCAAAACAAACACTCAATCACAGACAAAAAGATCTAGAGGTGCTACGACATCGACTGGCACTGCGAAATCGGTATCAATCAAAGATGATAAACCTGAAAAACCTTGCCCTGCTTTAGCATCTTCTAAAGGTGAAATGATGGCTACCGTGTCACACATTAAGATTGGCCCTAAAGAGCCCTGTCCAGTTCATGGGAACGACCCATGTCAAGGTCCAAAATGTATACTAGCAGCGTCCGGAGAAGATCAGGCACCAGTGAAAGTAACTACGGCTACAAATGCGCGAAGAGGTGTTTTCGAATTGGTTATTCGTAAAATTACTGGAGCACCCTTAGCTAGGAACGAATTAATGTTAGAATGGACACCACCACCATGTCGTCCACCTCCATGTTCCTCACCGTGCCCCATACCATGCGCTTTTCCAACACCATGCCGACCTTCAAAGTGCAAACTGATCGTTTGTAAGCCTTCGCCATGCAGACCTAAATGTTGTAAGAAGAAACCATGCGGGCAGCCATGTCTACCATGTAAAAAATGCTGCAAAACAAGCTGTTGTGGAAACCCTTGCCCACCACCGAGCTGCCCAACTTGCTCAGGCTGTACGCCATTCCCACCACCCCCATGTAAAAAGCCTTGCAGCCCTCCGTGCTGTAAATCTCCATGCAGGAGTTCGCCATGCTTACGCCCATGTCCAGTCGGCCGTAAGCGACCACGGAGGTGTAAAAGTCAACCAAAAATAAGGACACACAAAAAACGTACATCACCTTGTAATAATCGTTCCAAAACATGTCCAGTGGTTAAATGCCGAAGTGTGCCAGGTTGCTGTGGGCCGCCACTACCATGCCCACCTAGAAAATGTTGCTCTGTGTCTCCTTGCAAGCCTGCCAAATGCTGCAGGAGCAATTGCTCCACTTGCTGCTAATTTTATATGACAGAAAAGATAGAAACTATAATACCATACAACTGTTACGATTGTATCCGTACTCAATATATACGAATACGACAATGTTCAGATTTTTATTTCATAAAATCTAATTTTTTATTTCAGATATAATGGCATAGCTCGACATGACATTGTCTTAAGATCAAATTATATAAAAAATAATAATTTTTGTTCCTTTAATTACTTACAGTAGTGCCCTTTGCTGGGTAATAATTTTCACCAGATTTTACAGCATTTAAAGCATCAATATCAACGTAATTTTCTGCAGCTTTATTTTTTATTATGTAGCATTGTTTGCATCGATATTACTTACATATTTTAAATGATATTGAAACAACTACTATTATCGAGATAATTCATCTTAAATTTGCATTGATGTTATTACGATTTCTCTGTATAGGTATCATGAATTTACTCCTAATAAAATATAATCTCCCAATAATAATCGCATAAAGAGCACAAACTGCTACTGACCCAATTATCATATCATCGATCAGCCGTGTCATTGACTTATTACAACAAAATAAAGTACCTATATAATTTTATAAATTTGAACTTATGCGCATAAGAGACAACATAGGTATTTGAAATCGTATATTTTATAATAAAAATCAATTGCTAGGTAACTGTTTTAATTGTGTAAAAAACAAGTTATATTGTTACAGTTTTACTGACCGTTTATACATAAAAATAAGAAAGTTAATATTGTACATACGCTTCACACTCCCTTTTTGAATTCGAATATTTATTTTCATGAGGTGAGTATAAATTTTAAATTATAGGGTAAGGAATGCAATCAATTTGTTTAAAAACCGTATATATTGAGATTCACCTATCTATTTATTATATATTTTTTTTTGTTCAAGGTCCCTATAAATGGAAGTTTGGTGCTCTCTTAAAAACAATATTATAACTGAATTCTTGTTGCTAATGACATAGTAATTGCTATAATTATTTTCAATTAACAATAGTTACTTAATTTAATAATTAGATTCTATGTACGTATTAGTATTATTTCTGCAGAAAAATCAATAATTTATCGCTGTTAAAAAAGTAATTATTTCGATTGAAACCTATGTTCAAGGTACAGACAGTATTGTACCCAAAACAATATTTTCTTGTTTTCAAGTGGCTAATATTTGGAAGTTTTATATATTTATTAAAGGTCAGAGAATGAGTTACGTCAGTTTTACGAATTAATTATTTAATTATATGATCAATACATACATACACATTGAAAAGATATATGTAGCAATATGAGTAAATACAATGTATCTTATATAGGGAAGCAAAAATAATTAAGAAGAAACTATTAAATATTATCTACACTAATATTATAAAGAGGAATAATTTGTTTGTTTGTTTGTTTGTAATGGATAAAATCAAAAACTACTGGACCGATTTTAAAAATTCTTTCACCATTAGAAAGCTGCAACTTCGCTGAGTGACATAGGCTATATATGTAACCCGAGCAAAGCCGGGGCGAACAGCTAGTATATGATAATGTTATATGATCACATAGACACATATTGTGACTGCGGTCTAAAACTATCACTACTCCATACTACATACCATACTTATTCCAGCTAATAAAAAATCCAAATTAGACTCGTTTTTTTTTTTAATTTTTCCACATTATTATGATCTGATATTACGACTAATTTTAGCTCCATCGCAGTATATGAGCCAACAAATCTGATAATGAATAGCAAGCATTATATTTCGCAACTAAAATATCAAAACCCATCCTTGACAAATTAAAAATTAAACCACAATTCCATTTGGCGATATGTCAAGATGAAAGAACGCAAGCGACCGAACAAAATTAATTAATACAACAAGCAATTCAGGAATTCAAATTTGATAGTGTTATAATGGGAACTAAGGCGGATACAAAGGGGACGCAGGTGACGGGTAAACCAAAAGCTGAGACGAAATCTGGGCCGTGTCCTTGGCTTTGTAACTTAGTACCATCCAATGTTCCGGGACCCGGAGCTGCTCAAGCTGTACTGCACCCGAAAAAAGACGTATTCGTACTGAAAGTAAGTCGCTTTATAGTTTTTTATGGGCCAATTGCGCCAATCTTTATATAACATATCTTCTGAAAGTTTTCTGTCCATCGTTCATTATCATAATCCGTTTTGTTTGTGGAATAATATTAAAAGATAAAAGTATAATATGCATAACGATGAGACTTCTTGCTTGTGTATCGGAATTGCATTCCTCCAGAGTGAAACTAAAGAACCACTTTTTTTTTATGTTACAGTCGGCAATGGAGCTGGTGGGACGCCTGATGGTAAGCGCTACCACCGCCCATGAACATTTGTAGAGGCATAAGGTCCTTTGCACACCTTACGCCTCTACAAATGGATTGCCGACTTTTTGGGAAGGGATTGAGAAAGGATTGGCGATAGGAAAAAATGAAAGGACTGGGAAGGGTAAGGAAAAGGATATGGGCCTCCGGCTCCCCCACTCACCGAACGAAACACAGCAGAATGCTATTTCACGCCGGTCTTCTGTGGGGGTGTGGTACTTCCCCGGTGCGAGCTGGCCCAATTCGTGCCGAAGTGTGCTCGACTACCACATACTAAATTTCCACATACTTGTGTGTAATTTCATATTCAAAAGAATAATAGCGTTGTATTGTCATATATTTTATTTTAAAATCGTTTTTGGCCGCTGTAAGCACCAATGGAAAAGTTACATATAGCTATTTATGATTATATTGAAGTTGTTGATTTTAAATATGATCTCTGTGTGGTAAGATTTTTGTTCCATGTGTTTTGTTACATTGGGATGATCTTAATATCTTAATAAGTCTTCCAGGTTAAATCAATATTATTGTAACTTTGTAATTGCAGGCTGGAGCCCATCCATGTCTAATTATAAATCTCACCCCTACTCACTTCTTTGTGCGTGAAATAATATTGCTATTTCTTTTTAAAACATAATTCAATATTGATTGCAAATAATTATAGACTGCTGAATATATAGAATAATTTACTGTCCTGCTGGTGAAGGTGTTTAAATATGGTTTCAGTAATAATCAAGGCTAACTAACGACCTTAACCTTCCACATAATATTATCAGTGTAGATTAATCTCACATGACTGCCTCGTTGGTGTGATTAGCATATTCGACTTAAGGCCGACAGTTACGTGGCATCTATATGTGCCGAGAGGTTCAATGTTCGATTCCCGGTCGGATTAATTTTTTATGACAATGTAAAAATGCGCAAAGTAAGGTTATTAAGGTTCGTCCCAGCTTCTCCCGTGATACATAATATATAGCCAATGTGATTCGTTGAAGTAGCATTTTCCTAATAGTGAAAGAGTGTTTGAAATCAATCCCGTAGTGTAGTTTTTGTGTGAAAACATTACAATTATATCTACATACGAAGCAAAAACTATTTGCTTTTTTATATTATTAGTATAGAAAACTAGAGTTTTATAAATCATAAAATATATCATTGTTATCGAAAGGCAATTTTGATCTAATGTAATATAGAATTTGAATTGTATAAGGAATATACTTACTATACTCACAAAAGTAACTGAAATGGTGTATTATCCTGGGGATAGACATAAATCAACGCGACGTTTTGTGGATACAGATCTACGAGAGGATCAATCACTCCATACGTTATTGTTTTATTACTTAAAAGGTCTAGACAGAGTTTCTATGCAAACTCATGATCGGCGTGTTTCGTTTCTTTCCTCAGGAATCATTCTGCCAGTTGGCATCGTTTTATAATATTTATATTTTACTTTACAGACAACCTCAAAAACAAAGAAAAAACAATACTGTCCAATTTCTAAGAATTGGAATTTCTATCACATTCAGTTTTCCCATGTTTTTACAATCTTGATAAATTCAAAGCAAATGTGAATAGATATTTTCTATGTAAATATACTACAATTAATGACGCGTTGTCATTTCCGATCAGGTGAAACGGCGGCCAAATGTTTACTTTAACTACACATAAATAAAAAAATATATTTAAAGGTGGCGAAAGTGGGGCCAAACGGAGATCGTCGCGTGAAAATGGAGTTAGAACTGGTAACACCAAAGGGACCTGAAAAGAAGCCCCTCTGCCGCATCGACACGAGGGAAACGCAGTGTGAGTCTGAACCTCCGCCCTGCTGTTGCGTGAAACCTAAAAAAAAGAAGAAATAGGGCGGGCATAACAGCTTAACTCTAAATATTCGGCGAAGACATAACAAACAACAATTTATAAAAATAAACCTTTTAACTGCGTGTATTCTTTCGATATTTTTTTTTAACATCCTACGCAAGGACGGGATTTTCATCATTATTTTCTTTGATATTGATATTTTATTTCACCTACTTAATATTATAAATGCGAAAGTAACTCTGTCGGTTTGTCTGCTATCAAAACAAATGATGGTAAAATCTATTTACCATTTGAACGAAATTTGGTATAAAGGTAGTCCTAGAATAGGTACTTTTTAATGCCAAGAAAGCAATTTTAGGAGTTTTTGATAATGATGTCAAAGCTGCAAGCTTGAAGCTTATTCTTGATATTCTTATTTGATTTAATAAATTAAATAAACGATATTAAATGTTTGCATAATTCAATTCTAAAGGGGCTGAGATGAGGTACCTATTAATGTTTGTCTGCGATCATCCCGGCCAAAAGCTAACGGACCAAATATGAAAATAGGGAAATAAAAATGCTTACAAAAATTATAAACGGAAGCGGACGAAGCTGCGGGCACGGCTAGTTATTTAAAAACATGGAATTATTACAACCTACACACGTTGAACCCAATTACGCTTATCAAAACAGTTTTTTTTAAGATTTAGTCAGTAAATTTTCCATCGGTAGGTTCGCAAAATGTTTATTTTTCCAATAAAATAAAATTCACAAGAAAAATACACAAAGGAAAATAAAGGCTGTATAAACATCTTTCATCTAAAATAGACTTCATTCAAAACAGAACATTAACATTTCTTAGAGAGTTCAAAAGTTAATGTTTCCATGCAACATGGTGCGATATGTATCAAAATGCAAAACATATTCTGCAGGCAATATGGTTATCGAAAGGAATAGGCCGCATAAGTCGGAAAAGTTGTAATCTAAAAACATTTTTTTTATTTAAGACATTATTATTTTATTTAAAAGCTACTCAGACTAACATGAAGGTTTGCCAATGTCTTTGTTTATAAAAACTAGCAACTGAGGGTTGAGCACGAAAACATTTGTATTCCTAGCGTAATGGCAGCAAGGCTTATGATTTATGTAGGGAGTAAGACGTCAGTTGGTATCAAGAAGCACATTCGTTTCAATTTAAGGTTTTGTTAGCGTATCTATCGAGGGATTACTTAGAGTATACATAAGCAAGCTAGTACGACGATACGACACGATACGATAGTTTTCATGCTTGCGCCTCTGGCCCGTAAATGAGGAAAACCTATATCATATTTCAAGTTTTACCAAATTACCAAAACTCAATAGTTTAAAGCAGTAGCTCAGTGGTCAAACTAGACCAGCGTGCAAAGAATAAATTGTTTTCTCAATTAATCCGCTCATTGCTGACACCACTGCACAGAACGATCGCAATTAGCCAATGTGTGTGTGTGTGAGTAGTGGGAACATAGAATGTGGGTTGATGATGATGATGAATATTTTTAGAGTTTATCAAATATTTTCGTGACGATGAGAGCTGATGCAAGATTTTTTAATACACATAACAATATTTTATGAAAATATCCGCTCCGAGTTTGTATTATTACCACAACCTATACACGTTTCTCCAATTATAAGCTTGTGGCCCACGTACAAACGAAGCACTGTGGATATAATTTTAACTATTTCAACAAAAACCTTACCGCCTTCAAACAATACCAAATTTAAATGAGACCACATGGGAGGCATCAGCTTTCAAATAAAGAAATAATCATAAAAATCGGTTCACCCACTTGAAACTTCTGAAGTAACAAATTAACCGCCCCCTCTTTTGAAGGCGCTTGAATATCTATCCAAAAGAACATAAAACCTTTTTAATAACTTGAATAACGCATCAATTACGTCAATCTTCTGGCAAAACTATTGCCATCGCACACTCGCTACATTTCGGAGGAATCAAAATTTAAAGTTAATGAATTCTTTGTAATTTAACAACAATGGGAAAATCTGGAGGTGGGCCTACAACGCGAAAACCGTATGAAGAAATCGGGGCAATATTTAACGGTAATGAGGTAAGTATAATCTGATGATTATGATCGCTGACAGGAATAGAATGAAATTATGATGAATGGTGGTATAAAATGTCTCATACGGGTGTCAATTTTACTTTATTTTTGTCCTGGGGATGCTAGAAAGCCACCTTGTATCTGGTGTTAAATGCTAATTCTTCTTAACTAGGAATAAATTCTTAACTAGGAAATTATAGATTACTAGCCTTTGCCCGTCTCAATAAATTTTCAAAGTACAAACTTTCATCCCCTATGTTATCCTCTTGGAAGTAGAATTCATCAAAATCCTTTCTTTGCGGATGCATACGTCATAACATCTATCTGCTTTTTAAATTTCAGCCCATTCCGTCCAGTGGTTTGGGCTGTGCGTTGATAGATCACTATGTCAGTCAATCACCTTTGAGTTATATATTTTAATTTTAAACCACTAAAGTATCGTTATTGTATCGTAGCATAAAATGAGTTCAAGCCGCGTAACTAAAAAGAATATCTCCCGGGGGGGGCGATTTTTTATCGTTTTTTAAATCCATGGTGTCTTTTTTAATCAATTTTTAAATGCATAGTGAATAACCGCATTATGTGGCCTGAAGCCCACTTTATTTTTAGATTAGTGCTTTTTGCTCAATATTTAAGAATTGTTCAATAAAAGGATCACAATTAAAACGCGTGTATCTTGTGCTCTAGCCCCTAACCCAATTCGATATCAGATTCGTGTAACTGAATCACTAGGCTCTGTCCAGGGTGCTGAAGAGCGTTCTTCGAGAGCGAGAATGAAAAACATTAAGTATTTTCGTATTTTTTATTTTACGCGAATATTTAACAAATTAAGTAGACATAACCACGCTCGCTTTAAAGTATTCGAAATCCAAGGATAAATATAGTAAATGAATTGTGTTAGAAATCCGTTTAAGTCCTTCATTTCTAAATGAAAAACTATTCCCGTATTTTCATTAACCATAAAATTCATAACTTGTTCATAATTTTCATTGCAAACTAACTGATCCATGCAATTTCGTTCACTCAGCCAAATATTTTCTTAACATATCTCTTTGTTGCTCCGCCGCAGTTGTTGGCGCGTGTGATGTTATAATAATATTATAGCCTATTGTTCCAATATATGAACTCTTTGAACCAAAAACGAATTTTCAATTCGAATCAGTTATGACTGAGATTATCACATTTAAGTAAACAAATAAAAGAAGCCTTTAGCTATATAGTTCCAGTATAGATATGAGAGCTTATATATCTTTTGTGTAGTTTCAAATTCAATCAAAAAGTATGATAATTGTCATATGTTTCATTACAATTCATAAACTGGGATATAACATTATAATATACATGGATAAGTGCACACGTTTCCTATCCGCTTCGCTTAGCTGCATGAGCAAGAGTCAATACGATCGCATCCGTGCCCTCTCAACTTCGTTACTGTCTGTTTTAATGTTTGCTGTAATGCAATTAGTTTCTCGTTGCCCTGAGGGATCTTTAGCCCTTGAAAATCACTATTGCATTACGTCGCAATTGCAAAGGGTTGTTTATATAAAGAGAGTGCCTGGATCGCTAATGGAAGCTGCATTTGATAGTTCATTTTTAAATGACTAATAACATAATCTGGATGTTTTTAGCTTGGTAATTGTTGTGTCGATTAAATTAAGTAATTTCCGTTTCAATCGTAATTCTATTACTTTTAGGTTAAAATTCGTGTACCCAAGAGCACATCGAAACCGCCGAAGCTGACTGCATCTCAATTGAAATTGCAAAACCAGTGTACGTGCGAAGACGATGCGTCTGTTTGTTCTGAGACGTGTGGTCTCCCAGGCGAGGGGGGCGCTGGGGGCAATAGGCTTAATTTCCAGGTGACACGGGACTCCTTAGTGTAATATTATCAATTGTAGACTTAGTATATTTGATTTATTAAGCATTGAAGTTCACTCGATTTCATTATTTTCATTTTAGAATCTAAAGAAGTATGCGTTGCCTACATAACGACAAATATTAAAAAAATCGACGCAACGGTTGGCATTTTTTGCCTTTGTTATTTAGTTTAGAGATGGTATTTGACGTCAACCGTCATCGTCTGTCGAAACAATAATACGTTTTTAGGAATTTGTTAAAAACTGCACATCTATCGATTTATATACCTATCTGAAAGTAGTATTTTCATTACCTTAGGGTTAATGTTAAATGCTCTCATGTATCGATAAAAAAAGAAAAATTTATTTATGGCTATGATCAAATATTGTATTACTTACTTCAAGTTTTTAAACGACTTCAGAAAAAGGAATAGTTTCTAAATTTGGGTGTGATCCTACTTAATATTATAAATGCGAAAGTTTGTAAGGATGTGTGCGTTTGTTGCTCTTTCACGCAAAAACCACCTCCAAAATAAATATCACAATTAATATGATCTCGAAATCCGATTTTATTAATTTTTTTTTACTTTTTGGCGGCAGTTTAAGTTTACCCTTAAATATATTATAGGGAACCCTAAAAACGTATGGCATTTAAAACAAAACAAGTAGCTTTTTCCAAGAACGAATTCTAAGCTTTAACAACTTGAAACTTTGTGTGGTTATTGATAATTCCATGAATTAAATTATTAATTAAAAATCGTTAATATTAAATAACGTACTTGTATGATATTCATTATGAATCGAATATGTATTCAATTATATGGAAAATAGCAGCTAATATAAATATGTATAATTAAAATAAAATTAGCATTTTTTACCAGTTGCGTAGGATTTCTCTCTACTTGTTATAATATCCACGTTTTAAATCATTGATATTAATTAACAGATTCCCGACGACATATGCGAAGCTATGACAAACAGAACCGCTCTGAACTCTGAGGTGGTCTACAGTAAAGCGGAGGCCCATGGGAACCTCTGTAATGTGTGCAATGTGACGCCACAGGACGCTCCGAAGGGCGTGCAAGCACAAAAAGTCTTACACCCTGACAAAGATGTTTTTATACTGAAAATTGGCAAGCAAACTGATGAGCCGAACCGTACGGGGAATATAGAGGTACCTACTTACTTAAATGCCTACATTCGACCCCTGAAAATGCGTGCGTGCGTGCGAGCTTGTATCATACACGCTCAGATTACATAACACTATACTAATAGGTAACTAATTACATAAGTCGTGAGTTGATAAAACGGTATCATCGCTTCTTTAGTATAATACAGTTCATTTATCTTGAAATGAATAGAGCAAAGTAACTCCAGTTATAATCGACTTTTTATTAACAAAATTAATATTATCTGACGAATCTTTATAAAGTAATAATATGTTATATAATAGAAATAAGTTATCTTTTATAATCAAACCCTACGTAAATACCGTCACCACCAATACGATTCTAGGCGTTTGCATTTTATTTTAACAAAGTCATGATTTCTCATACATTTCTAATAATATCATCTGTACCAGAGGATATCTATTTCATTTGTTAATTGTTTCAAGTTTCGTTGGCCATATATTACAAACAATACAGGTGGAACTGGTCACACCCCGAGCTCC
This sequence comes from Zerene cesonia, assembly GCF_012273895.1. Taxonomy (NCBI): domain Eukaryota; kingdom Metazoa; phylum Arthropoda; class Insecta; order Lepidoptera; family Pieridae; genus Zerene; species Zerene cesonia. The sequence goes on along the minus strand of NC_052122.1, from coordinate 3,150,213 downwards.
AGCGAAAGCGCAGCCTGCGACTCACTCCTGCAAGCAAATCCAATGTGAAGACCAGGATCTGCCTTGTTGTGCGCCGTGCAGGACGTGCCGCGGCGTGGTGCCGAAGAAACGGAAGGGCAGGCGTCCGCCGAAATGTTGCTTCTAATTGTTGTTGCTTAAAATGGAATAAAAAGGGAAATTTTTGTAGTTTTATCCGTTATTTTACGAAATGTAATTAAAACTAGCAGTTAAAATTACACAAAGACTATATTAGAAACTTTCGTCTTTAGAATTAAATTATTTTTATTAATAACTAGCATTCCGCCCGCGGCTTTGCTCGCGTCGTCACGGGTAAGACAAATCCGGGGTGTTACCGACAAAATTCCCGTTCACGTTAGATTCCCGGGATAAAAACTATCCTATGTTCTTTCTCGGGTCTAAAACTATCTCTGTACCAAATTTCAACCTAATCGGTTTAGCCATTCTTGAGTTATAAATAGTGTAACTAACACGATTTTCTTTTACATATATAGATATCACAGATGACATGATACTGATAAAATTAAAAACCTTAAGTGTAATATCGTTACAAGCGCGGTAGGTACCTACTCACAAAATCAAAATTATATTTTTTAACACATTGTAATCATGCGGTATGTTAAGAATACAATGTCGAAACAGCACCAAAGAAACAACTACAGATAATGAACTTGATTCCCAGAATAATGTACACGGGTAAGAGAGAACAAATTTGATAAGAAATCAAACTACACGAGGTTTGTATACATACCTACATAAGAATATTGTTCAGAAATGTAAGGGCCGATTTCACAATTTGCTTGTACCTTCAGCTTATTCATTACACTGTTATATGTATATTTTAATACATTACTAGTTTTCTGCCTACGACTTCGCGTAGTCAAAGGAAAAAATGGACAGTCCAGGGTGTTCATGTTCATGTTGGGGATATAAACTATCCTATGCACTTTCTCCAACTATCACTGTATCAAATTTCATCCAAAACGATTCAGTGGTTAAGGCGTGACGTAGAGATAGATAGACAGAGTTACGCATTTGTAACTTTAAGGAGTAGGGATTTGTTATTATAACGGAAACATAAGTTAAATAAAACATGGCCGAAAGTAGGAATATGTTTCAATATAATTTTTTTTACATAATTCACAATCGATAATATAGTATAGTCCTAATATTATTTTAACGCCTTCGGTCGCAAATTAAAGATAAAAGTTTTAGGTTTTAATTATTTAGGTATCTGGATAACATAATATGTTTCTTTTTTATTTTTCGCAATCACTAACCAAATAATTAAATAGTTTTACTTGAAATAACGCCATCTGACAAAGTTTGCAATATATGTTTACATTGTATTTTGTAACATTTAATTATAACTGCCGTTGCTGCCATCTACAGGCTCTTTCGTGTAACTACAATAAGCTATGAAATTCAGATGCTAGACTTCTAACTATCACGTGAATTAGTTATTTGCAAGCAGCACAAGATGGCGGTTCATAAATTGACTACCTTTTACGAACTACTAGTACCTAATAATTATGTGAAGAAAAACAACGTAATAGCTTCTTAATATTCATTAGTGATATAAAGATGAATAGTGCGTCTGTTTGAATGCGCTTATTTTTGAAAACTAATGCACCGTGATTCCTTAGTGCTATATGCCATATTTGAATCATATAATACTGATGAAAGACAGGGCGGACGCTTGTACATTATAATTGTTGAAAAACCGTGCAAATTTTTGATGTACAATAATCCACTCTAAAACTATAAATGCGACCAGAAGGCTTACTCCCGATACTATCGAGACCTAATTCAATCGAATTCGATTCGATTGACCTCTGAATTAGAACTCTTGAAAAGATAGCCTGAGTTTGTGTTGTGTTTGCAAATTTATTTAATCTCGATTGAAAATTTTTATTTGTAACAATCTGGATATATAGTATTTTTTATGTTTGATTTTACGCGAGTATTATACATTTATAAAATTGGTCTCCCCATGACCACGCTCCTTGGTACAGACCGCCTCCTTGGTACAGTGGTGAACGCGTAAGCGTAGAACCGAGGGGTCCTGGGTTCAATTCCCGGTGGGGACGTAAAAAAAAATGTCTCCGTCTGGCAGGACACAGAAGGCTGATCACCTACTTGTCCGTAAAGAAAATCGATCAGTGAAACAGATGTACATCATCTGCCCCATACCCCACTATCGGACACGGGACTTCACTTTATGACCACGCTCGCTGTAAAGTGTTCGAAACGTCGCGTTAATAATATAATGAATAAATCGCATTTAAAATCCGTTTAAAAGTCTTTAATTTCTAAATCTGGATATGACATTAGAATTAATTGCAAAGTAATAATCCAATATCGGGAACGAATCACAATCGTAATCGAATTGAAAACATAATCAAGATCGAATCAATTTCGAGACGCGTAAAGTTAAATAAGATTTGTGTAGATGTTATGTATACCTAGTACATATTATGTATGTGTCTATCGTGTTATCATATTTTGTCACGAACACACGTTTGAAGCGAGTGGTATGCAACAAACCCACTAACTTCAGGACTTTAGCAAAAAAGTGGGAACGCAGTACTGTCATGAAAAAAAATATAAAATTTAATTGAGTTATTATACATTTATTTATTATACATTTGCGAGGAGAGTGCGCGGATGGCTAGTTTTATATGGATGTACAAATATATATTGATATTAATAAACAAATAAGTCTGACTTTGACGTAATTTGAATAAAAAATATTTGCTCAAATATAATTGGGTCATAAAAGCATTCTCAGGAGCGGCTCTAGATCGTGTAGCCCCGTGTACAAAGACATCCTGCACTATAGGATAAACCGCCCCTGATCATTCTATAATTTCGTCCGTCTTCCCCTCTTCTGGTGCAGCTTAGCTTTTAAAGGGATAAACAATCACATATATACACACTCAAGCGATATAATGATGCTGACCATACATCTCAACGCATTCTGTTGAGATCAGCAATTTCATATGCATCTGCATATGATCGTATCGTCAAATTCCTGCTGCGTTTATGTTTACAAGCCGATAATGCATATGCTAATTTCTAAGTATAATGTAATATAATAGCTAAAGTATCAGATAAAAATTTCAAACACTATAATATAATACGTCACACTAATATATTTATGCTACTAAGGATAAAATTAAGAATGACAATATTAACAACTAAAAAAATAAATAAATAGTATATAGTATGGGAATCATTGATGAAATCATATATTTGTTGCAAATCAATTTTTAAACAGCAACATATACAAATATTATTATCGATTAATTCATTTATACCTTTTGGTCGGCGGCAGTTTTTTTTTTTTGTTAATTTTCTTATACATAAATTTCCTTTCTGATGGAATGAAGACAAGACTGAGGACATGATAGGTGAATTTGGAACCAAATACGAGAAAGTTATACAGAGGATAAACTGAAATGCCTAATAAAGCTTCTTTATGCTTTTTTTATTTAATTTTTGTGTCATAGCAATCAACTGAGCTGGTGGTTCGCCTGATGGTAAGCGATCGCCACCGCATGAAAATTCACAGAGGGTCAGACCTCTGCGATTGCGCTGCCCGCTTTAAAGGGATGAGGAAAGGATTGATTAGTGGAAAGAAGGAATGGCCTGGGAAGGATGAGAATGTAGAAATAGGCCTCCGGCCCTCTCATTGTGCGAAACACAATAGCACGCTATTATTTCAAGCCGGTTTTCTGTGGGGGTGTGGTACTTCCCCGGTGCGAGTTGGCCCAATACGTGCCAAAGCATGCTCGACTCCCTTATACACTTTCTGTTTCTTTTGTATAGATGGTGATTCAAAAAATTCATATATTTAATATGTGTATTGTTCACGGGTGGCCGAGAGGCTAGGCGTTGCTACGGTTAGGCAAGAAACGCAGGTTCGAATCCTGCCTCGTGATCGAATTTTTTCTATTCTTTCAAAATTTCTCATTTATAAAGCATTTCAATGCTATAAAACTAAAAATTAAATGTGTATTGTTCTTTATAAAGAACAGTGATTAAAATATCAAGAAATGTTATTTTTCTGTTTTGTATTAGGTATATATTTTTAGATTGCAATACAAGAATAAAATTCCCCAGGTACTCTATTTGATGATACAATAATAATGTGACGTAATACTACTACTAACCTATTTTATAATCTGTTATACTACATAGTACATAATATGGAAGAGTATTTTCGACCAAGCCAGTCTTCTTATAACAATAGAACTTCACTTAAGGTTCGTTTCATTCGTTTAATTGTAGAAATAAATATACAAGATTGTATCAAAAGGAATGTATGTAATGTATGCCATTTGACTGAATAAATATATTTTAAAAATAGTAAGTTATGCAAAAAGGCCGATATCTATATACTATTTATTATGATATGCTTTTAGTTGAACCGGTTTTTATCCTAATTATCGGCATAAATACATAGTAAGAATATAAATCAATTTGTTTCCTTTATTGTTATCACATTAATTAGTTATAAAGGTCATCAACAATACTTTATTCGATTATACAAAATATTAAAATCAGTATGATTGGAACCATTTAAAATAATTTTAATTTATCATTGGTATGTGGCATTTAAAAATATTTTAACTCTAAATGTATTTTCAATAATGTATCATAAACTCTAGAGTTAGGTATACTTACTGAACCTATTAATACTGAGTGCTTATCTAAGACTTAAGGAACCGAAAATTCATTATAATATCGAAGAAAAATTACACACAAGTTTTATACAATTGTAACAAAATTGTTTAAAAAATACTCCTAAGTTTAAAAAGCCTCTAAAACTAAATGAAACGTAGACCAGACTAGACTATATACTTTAAAGTTATTATGCCTATGTATAACTACTTGTACTTATTATTCTGTGGTGTATCCCTATACAAAAGCTTAGTATTAAAAGTGAACATTTTCTATACTGTCTTGGCTTAAACCTTCTATCCCTTCCTGATCCTACTCCTTACCTATTCATAATTTTACCATAATAGATCTAGAATCTTGCAAACAAATTCTTTGTCTGTCCGACACAAATGAGTGTCAATAAAGTAGATATCTATCCAGAAGATATTATAATGTATACGCATAGACACCTCAATTCAAATGCATTTATTCGTCTGAATCGTTACATGGTTTATTTGATGTTACATAACATTTTTATGAACGTTGATGCATCACACCATTAGTGTGTGTTTTGAGACCATATTTACGAATACATGTATCACATTAATTTATCTCTATTTTAACCGACTTTTCAAGACGAAAAGGAGGAAGTTCTATAGTATTGGTAGTAGATAATAGATACATCTCTCATCAACTCGCAAGTAGTACACTTAATTTACTACATCGCTATCTACTACCTTAGATTGGTTGGCACCGAATTTGCATAGATGAATTTGTTGTAAATGTATTAATGTACTTTTCACTTTTGAGTTGTTTTGAAGTCGGTTTCTTCTATATATATAAAGGAAAGTAGTCTTAGTTACACTATTTATAACTCAAGAACAGATTAACCGATTTGGTTGAAAACTGGTGAATAGGTAGCTTAGAATTAGAAGACGGACATAGAATAGTTTTTATACCGGAAATCCCACGGGAACGGGATCTATGCAAAACTAGCATTCTTGCGGCTACGCGGGCAATGCCGCGGGCGAAAAGCTAGTTTTTTATAATTAATCTATTATTTAATTAAAATAATATATATAGATAGTTCTTTCTCATAAAGTATTGATATAATTGCACAGAAACTTTAAGGGGACAGCTTCCCGCCTTTTTTATTTCACTTGAAGGAAAATGCATATATATAAGTAGATGAAGAAAATACGCTGCTCAGTTGATGTAAGTATATACATATTATATTATTTCTATTCTCCAATTATACATATCGCTTGAATTAAAAACCTGTCTCTGAAAATATATTGTAGTTGTATAATGGTGTAGGCTTGATGATTAAGAAATAACGATAAGGATGTGTTGTTTTGCATCTGCAAGACGCTCCTAATAACGCAGGGCGAATGTTACATGCCACAGATAATATAATACTATACTGGCATAACACTATGTGTAACCTTCTGCAATGTTGCGTCAGCCGTTAGCTGGCCTTCGCGCCGTAAAACTAACCTAACTGTATTATTGGGGTGTGTCCAGTTACATCATGCTTTCAGATCAACTGGTTCGACGATAAAGAAACCGACGACTGTATACGTCACTGGCCCGATAAGATTCGCTCTATTTCACGTGCTAAAGCTTTTTAATTAAAAGTTTGTTAAGTACTGTTTTATGACAGTGATTGATAATTATGAGACAGTTGCACGATACATTTTATTTTGTATGTGTCTAGGTACTACACATCAAACTAAAGTATTTTCGCATAATTTTGAAACCGCAAAAATTAATTACATCTTGAACGTGAAAAGTAAATCATCGAAAATTTCTGTAAAATGACACTGGATGCGGACATCCTATTCATTATAACGTATTTATTATCCTCGTCTTAACATAATTACAAGTAAAATCTGAAATATAATGAATGATATCTTATAAAATTTAGAAAATTAAAAAGGTCTTCCAATTGCATTTATTTTAATTAGTAGGGTATCGTATTTTTCCATTCGATTAACATTATTTGAAAAAGAAAACAAACTATATACTAGGCTATCTTTTACCCCCAGGATTCAATAATACAGGTATTAAAGAGTATTCTTAAATCGTGGGGGGTTCATCCACCGAATATTTAGCTGCAGTTAGGAAATTCAGAAACAGGTATGGGTTAAAAATACATTTTCACCAAGTCTATTTATATTGCCCCAGTTTAAGCTGTGCCAACTGAGACAAAGGTAAAAATACATAGTCATGATGATTTTAAGTGTAGACATGTAGTAAGATTTGATTGTATTGTGAAAATTTAAATAATTTATGTCATTTATTATATGAGAAAAACATTTGAAACAAGAAGTTAAAACTTTAATAAAGTTCGATTTGAAACTGCAATTGCGGCCGGTCGCCACCGGGTCCGATGCGCGGTATTTTATTTGCAATGAAATTAATTACCCTTCAAGTAACCATAACAACATATTGTAAACGAAAAAACCCACAACTTTTGAGCGATCTTTGTTTCAACTCTTATGCAATGGTTGGTAGTAAATTTTTAAAGTTCTTTCACTTTGATATCAACAATAAATAAAATAAGTTTATTTCTCAACCATACAATAAACACAAACAAAACGTTGGTCCCGTACTAGATAATAATCTGTATTACAGGTACCGATACCCTTCCATTGGTAAGATACAGTTGAAAAAAAGGAAAATTTATATAAATACATACAAAAAAATAAGTAAAATAAATAAAAAAATAAAAAATTTACATCATATAGTATGAATTATATTTGGTAAATCATAATGACGTTATGATTTACAAATTAACATTTAGCGCCTGCGCGTTGTGTGCTTTTTGTTTCACGTGGCAATACTGCTATAGTCATGCTTATCTACACTTTTGCAAGGGTGACTCGAATGAGTATTCTTGATTCAAACGAGTAATAAAAAGCGCCTGGCATTCTTCAACATCATTCAGGCGTTATGACAGTATTGACGTTACGTCGCTTTGTATTCACTCCCTACGCTTTTATGACGCAACAATCGTCTCAGTTGCTCGAGTTGTCGCTTTACGTACCGCGCTCCTTAAGCGGGCTACACACCTTCAGTTTTAACTGCACAGTTCTAATTGTACAGTCGAACTGTTCAGTTTTAACTGACATTCCTAGTGTCTACAAACCTTCAGTTTTATCAGTTGTATCAGGTGTGCAGTTTTGTCACTCGAAGTGACACGTTGAAATGGTTTCACCGGATGACGCTGTGGCAATTGTTGGACTATTGTGCATTTTGAAAAAAAGGAAAGCAAAGAAAAAAAGAAAATATGGTGTAAACATTGTTTATAAAAAAGAAAACAAGATACGGATATATAATTTACTGAGAGAGCTCAGGATTACTCCAAAAGACTACAATAACTATTCAAGAATGGATGAAAAATGGCAATTGCATATGTTTGATTTAGTCATACCTATTATAATGAAACAAAATACTATTATGAGAAGTGCTATATCACATGAAAGGTTAACAGCAACGCTTAGATTTTTAGCAACAGGAAGAACCTACGAAGACCTTAAATTTTCAACAATAATCTCCTCAGTCACTCTCCATTATCATACCAGAAACGTGTGTGTAAAGCAATATATAATTTTTTACATAAAGATTACTTAAAGGTACGTGAGCAATAAAAGACATTTTAATATTTAATAACCTCCTTTTTATAATTTTTTATTAGAGAGAATGTAACTATTCTTAGTATTCAGGAAGCATCGTAGTTAGATACGTAGTCAGCAGCTGAATTGGTGCTTTCGTGAATTGTGAGTGAACTGACTAGTGATTCTCAGGTATAGATAACATAACAACTTGTGATGGTTGCGACTGATTGCGTAAAGGACGTTGTTGGTGATCTACTTGGAGGACTTTGTAGATTAGAATATGATGAAGTATTCTGATTAAAGCGATGATAGGATGTAGGTGAATATAACTGATTTGGAAGACTTTGTTGTAAGGGTGAATTCGGAAAAAGGACCATAACTGTATGTTATGTTGTTAAACTGCCCAATTTTGCTGCAAGTGATTTATGATCTTTTCTGCTAGAATCCGTTGCGTCTTAGCCAAATCGTTAAGTTTAAATGCAATAGCTTTACCAAAAATATTGAAACGATCATCGAGTCGGTGCGGTGGAGGAGATCGAGCTGGACGTTTAAATTGGTCTCTAACATATTTCAAAATATCCTTTGTAAGAGTCGCTTCAGAGTTCCTTTTTCTTGATGATGAGGAAGTTGATGAAGAAGTAGCCTCTATGGTAGCCTCTGATGTATGTATAGTACCGAAAGTATGCGGAGCAAATGCACTTGACTCTTCAACACCTTGTGCTTCGTGCACTGTTGAATCTTCCACTGCCGATGATGCTGACCCCAGTGAATTATCCTGTAATGTAAAATTTTGTTTTGTTTCAGTGCCCACGGTCACAAACGGAATGGAAAAGAATTGCTGCAATATTTGAACAAAAATGGAATTTTCCACATTTGCCTGTGGCGATTGATGAGAAGAACATCTCAATAAATCCACCAAAAGGAAGTGGATCAACATAATATTTCAATAATAATTATAGTTAAAAAAAACTAAAAAAACACGCTTTTTTTGCAAATTGAACTAAAAACTAGAAAATAATTTTTGATGGCAAAGAGTTTAATGTAACTATAGTTGCAGATGAAACAATCAATCATAATGATTCACCTCAAAACAAAATTATAATAAAATTTAAGTTATTAACACAATGAATAAATTCAGAGTAAAAAGCGTGGGGTGCTTAATATTTTTTTTAATATTACAATCATCATTGGTAACTGTCTATGAGAGGATAGTTATGAACTACAATAAAATGCACCCCACGCTTTTTACAATACAAATGATTCTACCATGGAACCTTTAAAAATAAGAAATATAGGAAACACAGGCCGAACACCTAAAATGTTTAGACAGGAATTCATGAATTATTTTAACGTAGAAGGACACGTTTCCCGTGAAAATATTTTATTTAAACAAATAAGAAACTATATTTTTTATTTATAACTAGCCTTCCACCGGCGTACAGATTTTTTTTTTGTGTCGATTTGTGTTCTATTACCGTTCCGAAACCTATTATTAAATCATTGATTATTTTATAAATATATTAAATGTACAGATATGCCATTTTCACTGTTTTATCACATGTATAGATATTGCTATTTAATTAATATAACTTTCCGCATGCTGCATCCTTTTTAACACGGTCGGGGTAATCTTTTGCTTTAACTTTCCATAAGCAAGGTTTAGAACGATATATTTCTATAAATTCTTCTAACGATTTACGTTGATTGGCATGGTTATTTTAAACCAGAACGTGTGCTCACTCCAACGACGCTTGGGTAAAACTGACGACTGTGCAGTTTTTTTGCTACACACTATCAGTTTTAACTGTACAGTTTTGACTGCACAGTTTTATCTTATGATATTTTGATTAGATTGTCAGTTCAACTGTACAATTTTTAGTTTTACCTTCACACATACGTTTGAACTGAACAGTTCGACTGTACAGTTAGAATTGAGCAGTTAAAACTGACGGTGTGTAGCCAGCCCACTTTGCCCGCTCGACGCTAACCAGACTACTATCGCTCATTCCGATTTTAACCAACGTACGCGTCGGTCGCGCGCTTCTCGCTATTTTTAAAAACACGTGGCTCAGTGACTTATTCATAGTATTATAACCTAGAGATTTACGCGGCTGATTATTATTACGACGCCTCATCGTATAATCCTAGTCGAGTGGATAAAGGTACGTGTTTATGTGAATTTATATTTAAAAAAGTTAAAATAACAGTATCGTTGTTTGTCACTCCTGGTGTTGCAACGTTTAATTATTCAGATGACACGCACCGCGATGGTTAACATACTGCCAGATTAAATTGTTATACACTAAAAAAATATAATTAATAGAGTATTCATTACAGGTATAATGTAAATATTTTTTATACAAATAAATAAATATGCTATGCATTAGTTTGTTAGAAGCGTACTTATATTTATACTTTAAAAAACAGTGAATGATGTTCTCGTTTCTGTAGCGCTAGATGCACGTTATCTGCTAATCACTGAACTGTGTTTAATTACGGCCTAAATTCTTACGAAAGTCCCGCCTCCTAGACGAATTGGAAACTGCATGCGTTTTTTACTCTTTACACTACATGAAACCGGTACACGTGAATAGTGTAAAACCATACCTGCTCGTTAATTGTATGTTCTAGTAATTATAATGAATAATTAATTCATGTCGACAGTATAATTTTTACAATTTAAGTCTACTATCGTGTACATACATAATGCTATTGACTTGTATTTCATTTATAAAATTTGCGTTACAAAAATATTTTAGAATACCGGAACTATTGTTGCCTTCTTCGAACTTACCTGAGCTTAAAATGTTGATAAAAGGTAGCTTTGCACAACTTTGAAGAGTTTGTCTGCGATGATTATTGTTAAAAAGCTTTTGTTGGTAAACTGGTTTAGAATAATGTTGACTACATTTGAATTTATCAAATAATGAAGCTCATTTGAATTTATTTTAAATATTTAGTTGAATAAAGACTAAATTTGTACAACTAACGAATGATTTTTTCTCATAAAAATAGTGTAATGAAATATATGTATAAGGTACGTATTAAATTAAGTTTTTATAGAAATATGTTTACGGACTGTATCCGTAACATACTTGTCGGTAGCATTATTTTGTTAAAGTTCATGAAAGTATATATACTAGTGGTGTAGATACTAATATAGTATTCGTGTCATTGCTCTATTGTATAGGAGTTTTCTGATTTACGAAATAAAACGATATCCTATTCATGTCTGTGTGGAATCGTGACACGCGCATTTACGTACATGATAGTCTAATATATAAAATTCTCGTGTCACAATGTTAGTTCCCAGACTCCTCCGAAAAGCCTAGACCGATTTTTATGAAGTTTTGTGTGCATATCGGGTGGGTCTGAGAATCGGCCAACATCTATTTTTCGGGTAAGCTAGGACATTTATATATTTACGCAAACTGTTAACTAATCATTTATTGTATATATAGTCATGAATAATTTATTCATCTCAACAATTTCATTCATTGAATTATTTTTACCCCGCGATCTGACCTTGCTTCATTCATAAGGGATAAGTAGGAAAAGATTGAGAACCGTAGACTTTATTGGGAACTTAGACAAAAAAAATGTGTTTCATAATATTGTAGTTCGTGAGATAAAGGGATTTGATGAATTATAATAATGTTTTTATTTAATGTATATTAAAAACAAATATGTATTAATATATGAAAGGGGAAGAAAATGGTCTTGATAAGCCATATCGTATGTCGTGCCATCGATCTCATCGGCAGTGTCGTTAAAGTTTATCTGTCTCTTTATCTTTGATAGGAAGCGAAAAGTGATACGTTATAATTAATAATCTAATATCTTATACCTTTAAACGAGCAATTCTTGTATATATATATATATATATATATATATATATATATATATATATATATATATATATATATATATATATATATATATATATATATATATATATATATATATATATAATTGGAATCTCGGAATCGGCTCCAACGATTTTCATGAAATTTAGTATATAGGGGGTTTCGGGGGCGATAAATCGATCTAGCTAGGATCTATTGGTGAATAATAATACTATTTTGCTTCGTAGATAGCTGGACAACTGAAATAACACATAGGCACTTTTTATACCGATATTCCTTCGGGATACGGACTTACGCGGTTTCAACCGCGGGTCACAGCTAGTGTACATATAATAAGACTATTAAATTTTCAGGTGATATAACTATTTGAACTAAAAATGTCAAAGTCAAATTAATCATGAAAAGAGTGAAACAGGGGAAGTTGGATATCTTTTACAATTTACACTTTCTTACTTTCATATTTGTCTTTCTTGCGAAATATTATTCCTGCCTGAATAGCATCTGTATAGAAAGACCTACGAATACGCATAAATTCTAAGATATTTGCACCATTCGTACAAACCTTCGTATCATTATCATCATCATCATCAGCCCATATATGTTCCCACTGCTGAGACGCAGGCCTCCTATGAGGGTTCAGGACATAATCCACCACGCTAGTCAACGCGGCTGGTGGGTTGGCAGATGTCACATGTCGTCGAATTATTATTGATTTTTCGACATGCCAGTTTCCTCACGATGTTTTCCTTCACAGTTTTAAGCAATGCTGATGTTACACATGCGCCGATAAATTGAAAAATCAATTTATTTCCTGCACGCGCGCCTGGTCTCGATTCCCGACTGCTCGATTTTAAGTCAGAGGTCCTCACCACTGAGCCACCACTGCTTTATTTTTCGTATACATAGATATAACTATTATTCAAGTAGCTGTATTACAATTTCATTTCTTCGATATATTATAAAGAAAACAGGGCACATGAAATTCAAAGCATTGTTCCCTCTTAATTGTTTTACAAGTTATTCAAACTGCACATCGTTATCATATTGATTGGTATTATGATACAGTACACAATAACTGTTTGCTCATTTTACTAGGGCATTTGATAAGACCATTGGTTAAATATTGACACGTTAGAGTTTGATAAAGCTCACAACGCGTGCTCGATAGGCCTAATGTCTTAAGGATACATAATATATGATTGATGTATTTAATGTCATGGATATGGATATACTGAATATATAGATTTTCGTGTATTTTATTTGAAGAGAATTAAGAAAAATGTGTTTTTTTTTGCATAACATGCATTTACGTAATTTTCATTTAAATTAAAATCGAATCTTGTTTTAAATATACTGATATTATTGAATATAGGTAGTGACCTATATTCAATAACAGGAGTACTTTCGTACATTTATTCGAATAATCACGACCGAATGCACCCGACTAGTATAGTTATTAGTTTAGCCAATAAACGACGCACGTCAAACTCAAACTCAAACATTTATTCATTCAATTAGACTTCTTATAGAAGCACTTTTGAATCGTCATATTACACAGTTATAACATTTACCACCGGTTCGGAAGGCAGTTTCTACAGATGAGAGCCGGCAAGAAACTCTGTAGTTGAAACATATTGGCTGAGTAGTTACGTAGCTCGAAAACCGTAGCATTGATTACAAGGCTTCGTAATACTGTGCGAGCATTGAAGTTGGTACGAGTAACTACGACTCTTTCGACAAATAAACATTTTCGATTGCTCGACGCGACGAGGTTATGGGCGTTTTATATTAATTCCTAAAATATATTGAATTTTCGTGGTGTTTAATTATAGATTTACATAACTTTTCCGTTCGTAAATACCTACGGTCGTTGCGCGTTTGGTCTTTTTTTCTAAATTTACACCAATTATTTGTTTGTTAATGGCAACATTGCGACAGCTATACAAAAGCATGTTTTTTTTTATATTAATAGCTGACAGAAAATACGTTGCTTACGAGTTATTACATTTTTTCGCGTGCAATGAAAATTTTACATATTGTTTTTATAAATTAAAGATGTTTAAGCACTCTTCATCATATCGAAATCAATTTTCACCGAGAAATCATAATGACGTCAATGATGTAAAAACGGTTCTAAATTTTGACCTTATAGTAGAATACATTTGTAATTTTTTATACCAACGTGCTAAACAGTTAGGTCTTCCTTGCGTAGGTGTGACGCGAATGAAACAATGTTCTGTTAAATGTATATAACTATGTAAACACAATCAGCATACTGCGTAGTAATGACGTCGAGAGGCATACACTTAAATTCGTTATATTATGTACTTTCATTGCAACACGTACCTAATGTAGAAAGAATACTCTTAATTTGTCTCAGTTTTATTTCAATCGTAATTAATCTTTATTAATATTCTTATCTACACAACATGCTAATGAGGAAACGCTTAGAACTAGCAAATAAATAACTGTACTAACTTACTAAGACTAATCAGCATCTTAATCTTAAAGAAATGTTGATACTGAAAGCAACCAAAATAAATATAATTTGTCTAATTTATTTATAACTTATCGGAATATTATCGTTCCAAAAATAAACATAAATTATCTTATCGTTTATGGTTGAAATTGATTTTTTGTTGTAATTATGAGTACCCAGTAAGTAGTAAATAAGAATTAATAATAATTTGATTCTAGCTTTTCACCATTTGTAACGTAACATTACAGCCTATTTTAATTAAACTGGCATTTAAAAACGATAACATATTGAAAAAGTTATTACTCTATCTAATTTTATACTAGTTTTACTTGTAAATTATTTTTGAGCAGTTTTCTTAACAACATTGTACTTAGTATCTTTATGCAAATCTTACAATTATATAAATGAGTACGATTACATACGAATTGTTGTTAAGTAAATATGTAATAACAACGATGGACTCTGTATTATATCTTGAACATATAACCCTAAGATAACTGGCAATAATAAGGAAGAAAAAAATTAGTGTCTTAATTAACTTATCCACGGTTAACCTAAATATTCTCATTTGCGAGATTAGGGTTTCCTAATTCCATTGCCATTAAGGCACCAATACAACCGCCGACGGGGGCGACGACCGAAATGTGACAGGCCACAGGTAATAAGACAGCATAGACAAGGTCATGCCAATCCTGACGCTATGATATCATTAAATCAATTAATACTGAAATTACACTTTAATTAAATAATATTTGATTTAGATGTTATTGTTTATATACTTAAAAACTCGGGTCAAAACACAAATAAAATTGTTTAAAGTCCTTTTACACACTAATTAACATTTTCACACCAAACAAAGACAACATAATTATTTTTCCTATCTTTTTATAAGTCATATCGTACGGCCGGTGAAGCCCGACCCGATGCCATTTCATCACCCATCCCAATTCCTTCCTTCTTAAATCCATCCATCTGTTATACCATAAAATCGGGCAGCATATAAATTGCTGATGCCCTACGCCTGCTCACGATGAAATGAAACGAATCGGTCGAAGCTCTAGATTCAAAAAGGCAGACACAAACTTATTGACATTAGGTTTAACAAGAAATAAACATTTATTAATAATTATACGGGTTATTTAATAAATTTTCAGTTTCATTACTTCAAAACAATTTTTATTCAAAATAATATTAGTTCGTGCCTATACTAATGTACTAATATATATAATGGGCAAAATTTTGTGATGAATATATATCACATGTTTTGTAATAATGTACTCAAATTGCTTCATGTTACTCCTGAATCGGACACTACCTTTGCATTTAAAGCTTCTGATAGCCGAGGTTTATGTTGCTATCCAATACATTCCTGGTATAGGGTGCGGTAAATAACGATTTTTTTTATAAATAGTAAAGTAAAATTCCACGTATTATACATATGCTGTTGCTTAGAAATCGGATGTAGCTAATAGGATTAATGCGCATTAAGAATTACAATGATAATTAGGTGCACAAAGCACACGGCATATATTTATATGTGCATATATCATCGACATTAATACGATAAACTTTAGTGTGATTATTATTCTTAGTTAATTTTTAAATTGATGGTTTATTACTATTTGGGTCATATATGTAAGAAATAGAATGATAAATCTTACTCCCTTTTACAGGTTCCTTTTTTCTCTTTTATAGATAATCCGATCCTCTCGATATCCTATCACTATCCTACCAAAAACGCATAGCTCATAAATATTATGTGTGGTATTGCACAAGATACATTACATTCAGTATTGCAAAACCACAAATCGCTTAACAAACATATTTATGTATTATTTTACAGCGCATGTAACCGCGTAATATAATATAGTATAATAACATTTTGTTATGGTATCGAGTAACGAGCAGTATATTAAAAATCATTACTTTCTTGTAGGTTCGCGATACATGGCTTAATAAGTTTGTTTTTTCAATCACGAATATGGCTTATTATCTTATCACAGACGAAATTCACGATCAACCATATTTTTTTTTGAATTATGAATCACCAATGTTGTTTGATATAAAATATTATATGGAATTATATGTAAATAATCGATGGAGGGCAGAAACAACAACTAGGCTGTTTAAACTATACTTTGTAAAAACAACCATGTACGTTTTACTCTAAGGGATGTTAATAATCTATAAAAAATTGGGTCAAACACCATGTTATTACTCTTCTTAAAATTATTTAATGACGTGAATAATAAGTGTATTAAATTATTAACTAAATTTTTGTGTGTCGTGATCATAAATCGCAATAATTATAAGTTTCCTTAATTAATAGAAAGTTGCAATAGTGTTGCCAGCTGATATGAAATAAGGCACATGAGCAGGAAGAATATAGCTAGGTATGCTACATATTAAATACATAAAGTACATCTGTCGTTCAACCATTATTTATGTCGTATAACACACATGTTTAAAACATTTGCCCCCGACATTGTTTTACAATTGAAAGATAATTTCATAAATCTTGTAAATGAACAGAGACCTTCCTGCGATAGCGACGTCTATGTCAATAATAATCAGATAAGTGGCTAATTGCCGAGTCGTCATTAATTCAGATTTATAAACATAATATGATAAGTGATAAGCTTGCTACTTACATTGTTATTATTTGTGGTATGTGTAATTAGTTATTTTATTCTGAGCTTCGAGCTTCTAAAAAAAGTAGTGGTGGCTAAGTGGTGAGAACCTCGGACTTCAAAATCGATAAGTCGAGGTTCGAGACCGAGCGAGCGTGCAGAAAATAAATTGATTTTTCAATTTATCTGCGCATGTAGATAACATCACCACTGCTTAAAACGGTGAAGGAAAACATCGTGAGGAAACCGGCATGTCCGAGAATCAAAAAAAAAAAAGTTCGACGACATGTGACATCTGCCAACCCGCACTTGGCCAGCGTGGTGGATTATGGCCAGAACCCTCATAGGAGGCCTGTGTCCCAGCAGTGGGAACATATTATATGGGCTGATGATGATGATGATAACGCAAGCTTCTAGAGCCATCTATTGCTGACGATGCGTCTGTGACGGTGGCAGGATTTTAGGGTTAGATACATATGCGGAGCGGTTATGAGAAAATAACTATCTTTTATATTGAAATAAATGAAAATAACACAAATCAAAATAATTCCTTTCATACCAAAACGAGATTTCTCATAGCACGACTTACGCTATTCATATATTTTGCAATGTTAACTGTGTATTTGTTCTTTTTATCTAGCGTAACAATATTTCTAACATCATGCAACCACATTTTCTGTAAAAATGACAATTTTTTACTGACCAAAGTAGGTCACTATGGACGACACAATTTGTAATATTAAATGAATGTTTTCAAAAAAAATAATTTACGTCATTCTTCGTGAATTCTAAATATTTACTGTACCAATTTAATATACTTGTTGATAAGGTTTCATAGTCGTGCATATTGCGTTAGCATGTTTTGTTGTTTAATTATATGATGTTGCATGGTAATGATATATAGATGACGTAACGAAAATATTATAATGATCATAATATTTCACTTCTCTTTTCATTTTTACCGACTTGTAAACCCTATTTATTTTCTTTAATGTCGCCTTTAAACTTTGCCTGTAAAAACGAGGGATAATGGATTGTTAAGAGGAAGGAAGAAAAGGAATAGGTAAAGAAAAGGATTTGGGCCTTCGGCTTCTCCAATCACCGCCCGAAACATTCTGAAAGTGAACAGTGTTAAAGGATGTTTAATAAACAATTAAACAAAGAAATTATCAAGTATATCAGTTATTTTTTTAGGGCATATATAATATACCAATCATAGAAATCTCTACTTCCTGAATGCAAGTTCTGAAAACGCTTAGTATTTATGTCTTGGCATCCGTCATCTTATATTGTTTCGTGTCGACCCAGATGTCGCACCCATTTTTACACAATGCACTTAGACAGATAGGACTTCAATAAAACGTTATCTATCACGTGTTATAATTTAAATGGTGTATTATAATCGCATCCTCCTCGCCTTACGATAACCCTAGCAATACAACCCTTTATTGTATTCGTGTATAAATGCTCATTATAAGGATTTGTGGGTGTAAAATACCTATATATATTTCCCTTTTAATATTCAGTTATCCTCAATGTAAAGGAAATCCCAACATTACTATACGTAATCACAGTAAGGTTCAAACACGACCAAAAGTCTTTGTTCTATAAAAACATTTTGTTGTATTTTTTTTATTATATGTAAAGAACAGATACTTGCACAAGAGATAGTACTACTGTCTTGATTGAATAATATGAAAATTATAAAATTATAGTATTAGAAAACAAACACTACGGTCTGTGTTCAAAATAGTTACATTTTTAAGTAGCGGTCCGCCCCGGCTTTGCCCGTGGTACATATATAGTGGCCTTCCTCAATAAATGGGCTACCTAACACTGAAATAATTTTTCAAATCGGACCAGTAGTTTCTGAGATCAGTGCATTCAAACATACAAAATCTTCAGCTTTATAATATTAGTATAGATAAGCTACACTTCTACCAAGAATTTTAGCCTATATTTTATATTCATCACCAGTGTGAACCTGGCAGGCTAATAAGAAATAAGTTTAAATAAATATTATTTCGTCGTTCGGAAATCGTCAGTTGTGTATGTCACACATTCATTAGAATTGAATATTCTTCTACTTTCAATCTTCAAGGTGCCGACCTTCATGAGTGTCAAACAAGCTACTAATTTACGTAATTTCGCGACGAATATATAATGCAGAGGTTTCTAGCTGGCCTGCTGTAAGTCGGTCGGTCGATATTAAACTCTTTTGCTTAGAAGTTTATTAGTAGGTAGACTTTATCGGTCGAGAACACTCGACACGGTAAGTGTCCAGTCTTTATTCGATTGGTTTTGTCCATTCAGGGCCCGGCCGGTGCAATAGATTGATTTGGATAGTTTTGTTTGTCGAAAAAATCACGTTACAGATTACCCCGAATCTAATATTATAAGGTACACCATAATTACGCTTACTTAAATATCTAAAATCTATCTAACGTGAAATATGTTTCGACGATATTTTATTAGAAAATTTAAAAATACATTCGATTTAATTATAAATATAAATGAGTAAAAATCGTTTATTGAGTAACAATTACTTGAAGCATACTCAAGTAAAGTTTTAAGTATTTAATCGAAGGCAAATAAACAAAAGAACAGCACATGTAATTTTCAAATGAGAAAGCATTCTTCCTCATTTGAACTCTCCTACTACAGGTTTTTTAAATTATCAGGGGAGTTCCAAGTATATGTAACCACACACTGTCTGTATTTAAATAATTTTTTAAATTGTATAAAATAGTATTCTTAATATAAACATTAGATCGATATAAATATCTAAATCCCGAGACAAATTTTATTACCTAATATTTATCAGGCGGCAAGATAACATGATCAATAGAACGTTTACATTAATCCAAAACATTATCTAATTATATATATCTTTAATATTGCTACAAACGAGTGATTGACTTCTTGCCGTCACAATACTAGATTCCGTATAAACGTTGTGTTGAAAGTACCTTTTTTATCTCTTTTTCGAAATTGCTCGTCGAAGCGTTAATTCTTTTATGCGTAGGAGGCAAGCGAACAGAAATGTATTGTAAAGCTATTGAAGTACCGGATGCATAGAAAGACACAATGGATATTCTAGTTTAAATATAGTTGTAGAAACTAATCATTATCTTAAGAAGTCTGTGAGAAACGTATTTTGTATTATCAATAACTGCCTGGTTAAATATAGGTATATATCCTGTCTGTTTGCCCATCTCCTACAGATTTTTTAAGAACTATTTTTTAATTATTATACTTCTAGTGTTCCTTTACATGACCGCCTCCTTGGTGGAGTGGTTAAGGCGTGAACGTAGAACCGAGGGGTCCTGGGTTCGATTTCTGGTGGGGTGTCTGGTCTGGGTCTGGGGGGGTGTGGGTACAAATAAAACGTCTCGGCCTGGCAGGACACCGAAGGCTGATCACCTACTTGTCCATAAAAAAAAATCGATGTGTGAAACAGATGTATATCATCTGCCTCATACCCCAATAGGGGACACGGGACTTCAGTTTTTATAATTCCTTTAGTTGAGTTATTTTTCTATTGTATAACTTGTAGCATAAACATACTATAGGCAACATTATGAATTGCAGTTCATTCTGTGTAAGAACTATTTCCCACGAAAATTACAGTTGATCTTTGCCAATTAGTATTTCTAATTATTTTATTAAAAGCAATTTCTGTCAACCCGCACTTGTCCAGCTTGGTGGATTATAGTCTGAACCCACGTAGGAGGCCCGTGTCCCTGTATTGGGAACATGGGTTGATGATGATGATGATGATTATGTTTTATGCTAATGTGAAATTTTCTCTAGGCGGTCTTAATAGTAAGTAAACCTTATGAAAAAAAGTAACGAAAGCAGATGACAAAAAATTCAAATGTCTTTTTGGTAATTTTCACTCGGTTTACCCATTTCTTCTTACTTTTCATTCTCGGTTTTTTTTACCAACAACAAAAGTGTCAGGTTAATAATCTCGTATAACCCAGTTTATTGACACGTGTCATTACGGTACTGCAACGTGATTGTTGATA
This sequence comes from Zerene cesonia, assembly GCF_012273895.1. Lineage (NCBI taxonomy): Eukaryota > Metazoa > Arthropoda > Insecta > Lepidoptera > Pieridae > Zerene > Zerene cesonia. Next base: position 3,128,904 of record NC_052122.1, on the reverse strand, counting down.
GAGAGCTAACTTGTGTTTTGAATAACAAAACCTTACGGTCAGCGGGGTGAAGACATTTGAACTATAATATTGTGTTATAGCCGTACATTACTTTATTTTTAGTAAATCATCGAATCGATTCATATTTTGTAATGTAAAATCCTATTTAAATATTGATTTCGGCAGGGGAAAAAGATTGATATCCTCGATAAGCTAATGGTCCTCGTAGTTGACTACGGTGATCAAGAAATATCTAATGACTTCGTAATTTATTTACATTTTTGATGTTGTGTACGTTACAAATTCAAATTTTATAGTTTTACTAACTGACCCGGCAAACGCTGTTCTGACATAGTCTTAACATTTAGCGGTATGAAAAATAGACGTTGGCCGATTCTCATGAATATCGGTCCAGCCGTTTCGAAGGAGCATGGTAACTAACGTTGTGACACGAGAATATATATATATATATATATATATATATAAAGATATTTTTTTGAAAGGCATGTCTCTCTTGGCAAATATTGTCTGAATTCCTCTCCTAAACATACCGAACACCAAAAATGTGTCAAACGAAAAGAAAGTATAGATTGATGTTTATTAACAACGATCCGAGACAATTAGGACGTGCGCGTTTCTCTAAAAGTGTAACACAGTAATTCATTCAACCTCGCTAGAGTTAATGCTCTATCGTATAATGTGTTCATAATATATGTGGATTACGTACAAGTAACTTCGATAATATGACTTCAATTCTACTTAAGATATATATACAAATATATAGACTATATTATTTCGCTATTTAGAAACTGGTCTAAGGAAATAGCTACTGAAAGTCTCTTCTAGGCCTTTACTTCACTACTTTAGGCATTGTTCCTCACTTTCAATAGTTTCCTATTAAGTGCTCGCTTTAACCATAATTACAATGACTTCTGCTAAAGGTATGTGTAACGAAACTCCGCAGTCCTTAAGACACCGTCTGAATACGAAATATGTACACTAACGGTATGGGTATAAACACTACAATAGAAACTTGTAACGACTGAGTGTAAAATGTAGTCCAGTGTCCTCTACTGGGGTATGGGGTAGATGATATACATCTGTTTCACTGATCTTTTTTTTATGGACATGTAGGTGATCAGCCTTCTGTTCACCGGGAATCGAACCCAGGACGCCTCGGTTCTACGCTCACGCGTTAACCATTGTACCAACGAGGCGGTCAACGACTGAGTGTAGTAGGTAAAAATTTTCTAGGTCTTGTACCTTATCCATAATTGATGACCCAGTTAACTCATTTTGCTTGTTCGGGTATGAGATTATTAGGTCACTGGAGATGTAATACCTAGCAACAATGAGCTGGTACGGCTTAATGGAAATAATAATATGTGTCCTATTACCTGTGGGCTGTATAAACGGTAACCTAAGAGATTAGTTAGTCGCGTAATTAGAGCCTCGTGTAGGATCTGCAAGGCAATAGAAATCTAAACTTATATTATAAGCGGGAAAATTTTGTATTTTTGTATTACCATTACGATAGAAAAAGTAGACCCCTAGAAAACTAAATTTTTATCTCGGGTAAACCCGAGCGGAGCCGGAGCAAACAACTAGTATAATATACGGTATTAATAAAATATTCGGTGTAGTACTCACTCTTAAAAACCCAACAAAAGTTTAGCATCTATTTAAAAAGTATATGGATCAATAAAAAGTATCATCTATGTTAAATATTTGTTAAACTTATTTATTAATAGGGTTCATGATGAGGTTGACCTAACAGATAAAACTCCTAATTACATAAAACAGACACTTATCGTCCATGGAGTGATGTTGCAAGGGTTTTGATGTATAAGCTGTTATAATTATTATTCGTTACCTAGATTTAGTTGTAACTAGTTTTTTAAGTCATTGGGCAAAAACCTGTAATGGCATGTGATAATTATGATAATTTTTATCATAATTATCACAACGATTTATATTTATGCGAAATATTAGAAAAACCAGTTAACAGTCAAAGATTTCCTGCTAAAACATATCTTTATCGGCTGACATTTTAAAACATTTCAAGTGTCAAACAAATTAATCGCATCCCTAACAACGCTCTTTTCATAGCTTATGTGTTATTCTGGTTTATTACTACATCACTGACCAGTACCATCAGTCAATTTCGCGTAAAAAAGTACAAACAAACATACATACATCCATTCATACTGAGAAACTGCCGCATTTATAACATAAGTGTGATTTATAATCCAGCCTGTAGTTGGCATTGACCGAAGTATACACTTGGGTAACGAGAACTACGTAGTTAATTATTAATGAAATATAATGCAATGTACATAATTACTAACACTACATATAACTAAAGAGTCGGAGCTATTTTTTGGTATAAGAATTATATGAATTTTTTGTGGTAATGTAGACAAATAACCTTGTATCGCATGCCGATATAACATATACTGATAGCAAGACAATTTACGGCATTTCTAGAATCCATTAATAGTTACATTAAACAATGGATACCCTTGTACATTGCTCAAATATTTGTACAACAGTTATTTTGCATCACGATATGCAAATATGTTACATAATAATATGTAATATAGGTTTATGTAAGCGTGGAAACCAATTAGTCTGAGGAGGCGGTGACCTTGCTCTTTACAGAATTTGGGTAGGTATTATTACTGCCTCTTTGAAGAAATTTCATCACCTAATGAAATAGAAATAACGAAAAAATTTGGTGGTTCTTATAATCCAACACATAATTTATAATAGAGTTTTAGAACTAAAGGCGATTTAAAATTCATCTCCATCGGAGTTTTATATTACGACCTCTTTGGTATGTTTAAACTACCGCCAGCGAATGTTATTAGAAAGGAAAGACTCGTGTTGAACAAGACTCTGCAGTAGAACAAACAATAAAACGTACAAGCGAGGCACTTAGGTTTGATCGATGTAAAACAATTGTCACGGAATTTAAATAAGGATTTATAATTAATGAATTAATAACTAAACAATATGGATAATATGTAAAACAATAAAGACACCTATTATAGACAATTGAAGTGGACTTTGATATTGTAAATCCATTATGATAAAAAGTATTGTACGATTTATTACTCAATTTATTAGCACTTACGGAAAATCTGCAGATCATTCTGAGATTTGTAATTTAATCAGTAGGTATGTTGCATCGTCATAAAACACTGAATTGCATACACAATTCCGGCTTAACCCTGAAAGTAGATAAGCAATAAAAACAATTATTTTTCTTCTAATAATGCTATAGAGGCTTAATAGCAATACCTCAATATCTTTATCCACATTACCAACCCGGTTGTCAAATATTACATAGATAAGTCCAGCATTAAAACATGCATAATTATATCATGCATAATTGTCTAGATCATAATGCGTGCCAAATGTCAACCAAATAGGTACTGTACATTAAATGCGTATTAGAATATTTATAATGCCTTTTTTAAATAATTACTTCAAAAATATAAATCATTCGCTAAAAACCGTACCTTAAACTATATTAGTCCGTCAATTGTAATGACTGATTATCTATAAGTATATTTATTATTTTCGTTTGTTACAGAGAGCCGTTATCATTGAGACGTTGGAGCGAAGCCATCAAAATGACTAATGTAAGTTTAATTAAATCGAACTAATTACATTTGTTTAAAAGATAACTTCGAAATACTTATAAAAAGAATTTATTCTTTTGATTATTTATGTATATATGCTCTGTAAGTCTATATCTATATGGACATCGAAAATTGTTTTCGTTGCTGTTTTTTGTACTCGTCACTCTCAACCGAAAAAATTGTAGTCCCTACGCCTAATTTAATATTAAGGATTATTTTAAACCGAAATCATTTTACATATATAACTATAATTCATAACGGAAACATTGAAATATATAATAAATAAAAAATTTACTGGTCGATAAGAAAGTTTGTGCTAACTTCAAAAAGTGATTTAATTTCTGATTTAAAGTGCGTCATTTGGTCTCAACATGACCTTTCTTTACTTGCAATTATTAAATGTATACCGCATAATTACCCTTGATGATTGATAATAATTATTGAATCAATTTTTATAATTGAATATACCTTTTCTAGGAGTCCAACGGCATCCCAGCTCCACAGGAGTTGGAAACTTTCATTCATCCAGACGAAAAGGCTAAGGAGCTAGAAGTCAAAAAGTAAGTTGCAAATCGCAATATAATTAAAAAAAGATTCTGGTTTAATTCTGGCTTTAATGGTATACTGGTTGGATTTTTTAATGAGACGAAAATCAAATCATTCATCACAAATCATCTTTAAATTTCATAATAAATAACGTCATCCAAACATTTACAGTAAAACCATATTAAATAAAATTTTGCCGTACGATAGCCCCAAGATAATACTTTTCACTGCTCAATTTAAAAAATGTATATTGCAAATCAGCACATTTCATTGCTGACCTACTTTGCCAGTTAATGCCTCGTTATGTTTACAAAGTACTGAATTAATACTGCTTAATGCATTTTAATACACTTAGTGAAGCATACTTACTGGGCTTCGGTGTGATATTGTTGTTAGTATGGCCTCTTTTGGCCTTACTGTAAAATTATAAAAGCCACCAAACACGTGGCAAAGAACGTAGAATGGATCACGCTTTATGTTAACGACATTGGATTGTTATTGACATATTCCCATATTTGTAGATAGCTCGATACTTACTACTTTATTATAATAATAAAAGAAAACGGTGTCGCATGTGGGGTTAAATATGTAGATATTATCAAAAATTTGTTCGTAACAATGTGGATTTCCATAAGAGCAGGAAACAGTCGAACATTATAATCGATTTATTTATAAATAGAATGAATGAAACGCAATAGGAACTTACATTCAAAAATACATGGCATTCGTTTTTCAGGATATCGCGTTATATATTCGCCATTTTTAATACTTAATATATATAGCATTTTATTATTATTCTAGATACAATTTAGCAGATGCAGAAGCGGGGGAGTATGATCCGTTTGCGGAAAGAAAATTGGAGAATCCAACTTCGTAAGTGATTGCAACTTGTTTTTAACTCGGAATTGAAACACAGTCAATGAATAAACTGACATACATACAGTATGCTTACGATTTTAAAGTAAACAAGAATAAGAAGTAATCTAAAAAACATATAATGCGTTGTTTAATAATGGTAATCGATACATGCTTTTATTATTTCTGTATCACCGAGAAAAGATAATATAGACATATAGGTAACATTGATTTTAATTCAGCACTGCAAATTGAATTCTCTTACTAAATGCATATCATTTTTATAAAGCTTACTCGCGAACAATTTTATTGTATTTAGGATAAAATATTCATCCAAAATCAATACTACAATATACAATATTGTTAATTCATACATGTATTATCTTAATTAATTTTCTTGGAAGTCGTAATTTCACATATGATCGGAATTCAACATAATTCATTACAATAAATACATTTTCCTTATACCTACATCATGACCGCCTTCTTGGTACAGTGGTTAACGCGTGAGCGTAGAACCAAGGGCTCCTAGGTTCAATTCCCGGTGAATAAAAAATAATGTCTCGCTCTGGCAGGACACAGAAGACTGATCACCTTATTGTCCGTAAAGAAAATCGATCAGTGAAACAGATGTACATCATCTGCCCTATTCCCCACTAGGGGACACGGGACTTTACTTTTTATACCTTTCATATATACGATTCTATATAACACGACTTAATATAGAATCGTATATATAAGTTTAAATTTAAAAATGTATTCATATTTTACATTAGGTTGTATAGCCTATTTTCATAATTGGGTCAATTTATAACAAAAAAAACAAAAACACAATTTACGAATAACAAATTAAAATTAAGCACAAGAAATGCGATGTGGTTGATTGTTAATGATAAAGTTTCATATCTAGGTGGGTAAACTTCAAAACACGTTGCCAACATCTATCTCATCTATGCAAAATCTTTGAACTCAGGTATATCCATAAAGATAACGCCTTTGTATCCTTGACACGATGAGATAAAAGAAAAAAAAAACAAACAGAACCGCGTTAATATTCTTTGCTTTCCAAGAATTGTATTCATTGTTGTATTTCAAAACAAATATATTGTCGTATAACAAATTTTGCACCCGGATCTACCCTTGTATCATGTATATATTCTTAAACAATATAAAAAGAGGATAATACAATTTAAGCTCATTTAAAAGAAAGTTCTTTAAATAATTAAGATAATCGAATGGAATATCAATACCAACATAGGTCCTTCGTGTATTCTGACCTCGTCATAATATTTAATTAATCAATAACGCCTCGACTTAAAAATAGAATTGGATGAACCGCTTCATGCCAGTTTCTTGTGGACTTACTAAATATAATATAAGCATGACATTTTATTTAAAATGCCAAAAAATATTAAACATTTAGTATGTTTTTTTCCTTATTATACTATTAATTATATCTTAACTTAATGACCACTGTACAAAGCTTGTGTCACATAATCAATTCAGGCATTTCAAAACATTTCGGAAATTCCATTGATTTATAAAAATTTTCGCTTCGGTATTTGTCATTCCTTGGCCCTTGCTACATATCGAGAACTATTATAAAATATTTGTGTAAACTAATATTTCTTTCAGAAATATGGACACGCTCACTCATCTCCTCAAAGCCTCGCTGGGTACCGGAATTCTGGCCATGCCGAAAGCTTTTAAAGCAGCGGGACTTATCTCAGGCATATTCTTCACTGTGTTGGTTGCAGTAGTGTGCACACACTGCTCTTATGTACTTGTAAGTGAAGAAAAACAACAAAAATAATTTTATCTTTCAGTTATATAACCATATATGTACGTTATAATGCTAATAGTTAATGCTATGCGAATGTTATATTTCATGAAGTTGATTGCGAATGACAATATTTTATGGCTGTTGCTTATTGTTTTTACAACATGTGTACACCATTACATGCTAGACGACACAAATGATTTAAATTGATTGTAAATAGTTTAAGGTTTAATGCTGTAGATTGTTTAACACATTAATAATTACATTTAATAATTAAAATAATATATGTTATATAAGCTGTAGATACATTATTACATACATAATTGGGATAGCGCTTTAAAAAAAGATGAGCCATTTAACTGAAACCGAGCTCACAGATTTTGGTAGAAATTGCTATGACAAAGATATGAATAAAATATACCATGTACATAAATAATTGTGCATAAATTATAATTAGATAAAAGTTTTGATAAGGCGGTGTATAAGCACTATTTGGAAAACCATTACGGGTTTTTTATTTGAAACAATTAAATGAAATAGAAAATATTTTGTGTATTTATCATATAGGAGTCTTGACTATGTAAGCTATGCGAATAATATTCAAAGCAATGCGTTTGTATTCTATTTAATGATCCTTAGAATTTAGGCATCTGTACAATTCTTAATTATTTTACAGATAAAATGTGCCCATGTGCTGTACATAAAGACGAAAAAGCCATCCATGAGCTTTCCAGAAGTGGCGGAAGCCTCGCTAATGCATGGCCCGGAATGGGGCAAGAAATGGGCTAATTCCTTTAGGTAATAAAATCTATATTGAATATTTATGCACTTACATTAAATATATAATAATATTTGCAAGTTTTATTATATAATATTACAAAATTAATTAAAAGCAATTGCATTGAATATGTTGGATAAATCCGAAGTTCATCTTTATTGTATTTGACAATAAAGATGATCTTCGGATAACATAACTAAATTTCAGGTATACTTTGAGAAAACTTTATCCTACTACTTTAATAAATATTAGTTTGGAAATGGTTCTGTTCCAATTACTCAAAAACGCCTCAACTGTTTGGCATGAAATTGTTGCACTAATGTGCGAGATGAATTCCTATTGATAGTTAAAAACAAGCATATTTTTTTTATACATTTAAAATGCAAAAATTAACAATTTTTTTGATATGCTCTTTTAACATTTTCTACAACAACGTTATTTCACTTATTGCGGAATGTAAAGTTTAAATAAAACATACTTATAGAGATAAACGTTATCTTTACAGGATATTTATTGTGGTCTGCCTGTTCATGACGTACTTTGGTACATGCTCAGTGTACACGGTCATCATAGCCAAGAATATTGTGCAGGTAATTATAAATGTTATAACACAATTAGGCATTTTAAAAAATTATACTTAAAGTGTATATACATATTACAGACACATTCAGAACAGCTGTGACATACCAATTTAGATATATATTGAAATTGAATTAATGAAACACTCTTCACAATCTATTTATATATAAAATTGTAATATTACTACAGTAACAAAATTGTGATCAGTTTTACGGTTGATGCATTAAATATGTGCCAAATACCCGATTTTTCAAACATACAAATTAAAAAACAAATGTGAAAATCATGAACTTGCATACGCGTATGGAATGTACATAATTTTTAGTTAGTGTTTTAAGATTTCCGGCATGCTATTGAACATACTTATAATTTACTATATTAGACTCAAATTATTTGGAATAAAGATGTGCATCTATATTGCAGGTAATCCCTCCGTCCATGGTGGACCAATCAGATGATGGAGTAATCCGTGTGATCATTCTGATCTTACTGGTTCCTCTCATACTCATGGTGTGGATCAAGAATCTCAAGTATCTCGCCCCAGTATCCATGCTCGCCAACTTCTTCATGGGGCTCGGTCTCGGAATTACTTTCTACTTCTTAGTAGGCACCGGGGAACTGAACTTTGATAATGTCTCCATGATCAAGGCGCCATGGGAATGGCCGGAGTTCTTTTCTTTAACAATATTCGCCATGGAAGCCATCGGGGTTGTGATGCCGCTGGAGAATTCTATGAAGACCCCGAAATCCATGCTTGGCTTTTGTGGTGTGCTAAACAAGGGAATGTCCGGAGTCACCCTTGTATACATTCTATTGGGTTTTCTGGGATATCTGCGGTTCGGTGAAAATGTCCAAGACTCCATCACTCTGAATCTGGAACCACATCCTGATGACCCTCAAGTTTATGGAGTGTAAGTATAAAAAAACGCAGAACGTATTTTAGAGTAGATACTTCGAAGCGGATTTTAGAGTAGATACTTCGAAGAATTATATCAATATTTAGTTGCAAGTAGTCTATAAATAAATAGTAATACATATCTGGCTATAAAATATAATTCATACATTCTATTTCAGGCTCGCCCAAGTTGTAAAGGTCAGTATCGCTGTTGCCGTCTACTGCACATTCGGTCTGCAGTTCTTCGTGTGCATCGAGATCATGTGGAACAGCATCAAGGAGAAGTTCACGAACCGGCCTAACTTCGCCGACTACGTGATGCGCACCATCATGGTCACGCTGTGCGTCCTCCTGGCGGTCGCTTTCCCGACTATCGGCCCTCTCATGGGAGTCATCGGTGCTTTCTGCTTCTCACTCCTCGGCCTCATCGCTCCAGCGTTCATTGAGATCGTTACGTATTGGGACATCGGCTACGGCCCCTGCAAGTACCTTATATGGAAGAACGTCCTCGTACTCATGTTCGGCCTCTTCGCCCTTATATTTGGCACCAAAACTGCCATCCTAGGCATTATTTACTCGGCATGAATGCCATTTAACATATTTACAACCAAATAGAATAATGTTTTAATGTGTGATATGTGGTACGTAGATTTTACTAGCTGACACGTCAAGGCGGACGACGCTATGGGCAGTGGTGCTATTATTCCTTTTTAGACACTTTAATTGGATTTTTTTAGCGTGATTGGACCTCGTCTGCATAGTCCCTAAGTATAAATTTGGGTTCGTCAGTACAGTACTAACTATAATTATGAGAAATTAGGAGTATGATCTGTGTGTAAAACGTACTTACGTGTTAAAATTATCTAAAAGCATTCCGAAACATAGGTACAATGGTGGGGTGAATTTGCTGTGCAGATTATATTAAGTGCTTGATGCCGTTAAGTAAGGTGATTTTAAATATGATCTACGATCTTGATGAGAGTTTTTATAACAACTATACATTTTAAGAATATCGAATTATTTTAAGGTTTTATATAATTAGACATAATTAACATTTGCGCTACAGCGAAATTAATATAAGTATTACCTTTTTCAAATGCACTCATTGGTACATAAAAGTAATTTATTCAAAATAGGGACAGAAAGTGCAAATATTTGGTATTATTTGTAGTCGATTGTTTAAGGTACTTTTAAGATTTCCATTCATATTGATTATTCATCGAATCGAATCGCACATTGTTTATTTTTACAGTAATAATAAGCAAAGTCAATAAGTTATTCTTTTTTATTAAAATCGAACAAAAAGAAAAAGACCGAGGATTTTATAGGAATTAAATTATATTTAGGAAAGTGTAATGCATTTATTATTTAAAATTATGGAAACTAAATTTTGTAGTACATAATGTCAATGAATGTGAATTTATATAACATTATTATTGTGATACAATTGGTGGAATCTGGAGATATTGGGCGTGGCTTTACACCCTGTTTTGAGTCTTGGCTATATTTATACCTATAGGAATAATACTTTTGTGGTCCATACTGTAGTTATATATTGAATCATATACATAAATCAATGCTTAGATACATTAATATAAGAGTAAAGATATTAAATTACAGCACCATATCTATTTTTCCATGACAAGATGAAATATAAACAGGATCGGTCTAGTGCCTTGAATATAAAGGTTTTATTAGCATAATAATACATATAATAATACATACAAATATTATACAAGTGTTTATAGAGTATTAAGTATTATGTTAAAAATATATTGAAGTTCCTAAGCTAAATAGTATGAATTTTGTATTTATTTTTAATTCGAATAAGTTAAAGATGCCATTTATTTAATATTGCATGAAATTGTTATAATTTTATAATTTTTCATCAATATTCAAAGGGGCATTGTATTATGCAAATACAAAGCTTGTACGATACGGTTTGTTTTATTTTTTTATCCATGAACTTATAATAAAACTATACATAATTTTGTATCTGATACTTAAAATACAAAATAATGATACAGAACCTAATCGCCGTAAGATTTTAAAAACTGTTTAATTGTAAACTAGCGAGATTCTTCAATCTCTCGAAAAAATTTCCGTACCACAGTCTATTATAGGAATATAGCGGAGTTATGCAGATATTATGCCGAGGATTCACTTTACCCAAGCCGATGGATCCTACGGAGACCTACTTCTGTGTCGCTTTGAAATAAACCGATCTCAATCCAACCCATAATATCGAATGCAGTATCGTTAAATTTCACAATAAAAGCAGTATGTTACGGATGAAAATCACTCAGAATACAATCTCGCAGGATAGTATTTAATGTAATAGTGTTTTCAATTTACAGTGATAACGCACTGAGAATATACTTTTTCCAAACATGCACAAGGAGCCTATTGTGAGTCGACGGAGGCCCGCTTTGAGGAGGAGGCCGCTTTTTTTTTTCGGGTCTCCTATTTATGCGTACAAATTCTGATTCCGTTTTCTCGGCATATCATGTATTATGCCACGGCATACACTGTTTCATTTAATCTATCTTAGCAACAAAACTTCATACTAAATCCTAATCTCCAACCCAATCATAAGTTTACGTATATCCTACCAATATCATAAATGCGAAAGTTCGTAAGGATGTGTATATGTTTGTTGCTCTTTCACGCAAAAGCCACTGAACCGATTGCAATGAAATTTAGCACGTAGATAGCTGGACAGCTGGAATAACATATAGGCAACTTTTTATTCCGATATTCCTACGGGATACGGACCTACGCGGGTGAAACCGCGGGGCGCAGCTAGTCATCAATAAATTGTAATGAAACATTAAAGTGAAGGATCATTATAGGGCAAAAATAAAAAGAATAGCGGCGAAATTATATTTTATTTAAACAATGCTGGCTACACTTCCAAGAAAGCTCACCGAATTTCACGAGAATCTTGAAAAACTTATCTAATAATATCATTTTGTATGGCCGGTATATGTGGAAACATATTTGTGCACTATCATATACAAGTGTACTCAACGGTTATGCAATACAAATAATATAAATAAAACTTAAAATACCTTAATTAAAATTCAAAGAAATACAGGTTATAATAGCAAGTAAAAAAACGAAATAAATTTACAACTAAATCATGCTGTACACTACCTCGAATCAAGCTCTCGATTTATAATAATAAAATATGAGTAGTAAAGAAAGATTGCTTGAAATTTCATATGCTAATTAATTATTTATATACAAATAAAACGAAAAGTAATTACTATACACTAGGACACTGGTACATTGCACCCATAAAAAACATAATCCATGTTTTATTTATAAATGCTAGTGCGAAAAAATATACAATTTCGTCCAAAACCAAAAAACAACGATACAAAGTTTACAATATATACGTTACGATACGATACGTTTATAAATTATTTCAAACTAGCAAACCCGGCGAACTCCGTTTCGCCACCAGATGGCTGTATGTGAAAAATGATTTTACCGCTTTTCTGTTGAAATTTTTCCTAAATGTTCTTGACTATAAACCTCACATAGCTCGAGACCTTTCCAACGAATGCAAAACCATGGAAATCGGTTCCTGCGTTCTGGAGTTATAGCGTCAGCAAGGAAAACCCGACTTATTTTTATATAGTAGATGTAGGTGTGACAAAGATATCCAAACGTCACATGCATAACAAAAGACAATTATAACTTGGCAGTAACGCATTCCTTAACATTTGTTTTCTTTTTAACGATGTCCATTTGATTTAATTTTATTCAAATGTCTGGTTTTTGGATTGTACCTACCTACTCAATATTTCATAAAACAAAAGAGAGTTTGATTAATAATTTTTCAGTGTAATTAAAATTAAGGTAATATGTTTATTTTAAAATAAATGAGCTTTCTCACAAGAAACCTTAGATTCTGCGCACACGATAACAAGAGTTTGTTTAATAACTTTAGTCATTTAATATTATTCAATCAAACTTTTCTTTTCTACTTTTACATACCTATGTATTTCTCTTTACAACATGTCTAACTTTCAAAGTAACTAACACGCGGTACGATCTAGATATTCTTAAGTGCTATACGTTCACTTGTAACCTGTAAGAATGATTTGGCGAAAAGTTTATAGAATCAACTCTGAACTCTATTCTATTAAGACGTATGGTTTATAATAGTTTATAATATATCAATATGTCTAAGCGTCAAATGGTTAGGATTTCGTGGAGCCTACCCAACATTCCGACGCGTAACGAAATTGAAGGCGAAATACAAAGTAAAATTCGACATACCAAAGAGCTGCCTTTACACTATGGAAGCTTGATTATTGCTGTAACAGTTAAATATTACGCATCGAAATATTTAGATAGGTCCAATTATTTAAGGAATTTAGTATTAAAACATTGCTTATACTCACATAGGCACTATTCTCACTGTTTCATCGTGGAAGTCACTAAAATTATATGTTTACCAAATAACTTTATGTAATTCACATAAGATTTTACGAGCACAGTACATTAAAATTGACTCATATGCGACTGTTTTAAAACTTAAAATTATATCCCGACAAAAATAAATGTGTCGATTATAATATTATATACAAATATTTTTGAGTAGTCAACTAATCTGATTTCATAACGGTCAAATATATTCATTGGTTTGAATAAATGTTAAAAAATAAACCACAGAATAATTACACTAGAACACATTTTTCATTGCAATAATCGATGTTAATATCCAGAAGAAATTGAATATAATTATGATAATATAAATAATAAATTTTCATGCTACTTCTTATATTTTATGAACACTTAAATTTCAATTGCTCACTTTAATCGAAGGAGAAATCCTTAGAGCTATTCTATTTAGATCTAAATCAACGACTTCAATTGCAGTCTACAACTACAAGAAACTGCTAAACGTCATAATTCGTAATATCATATGGAATTCGAATCACTTTTATTTTGAATAGAACACGGTAAATCTTCTAAGAGAAGTCATCATACACAGGGTAGATCTAATTAATATATTACAGAAGGGAATATGATGTCATAGTATAGGTGCAGAAATAAGCAATAGTGGGCTAACATATAGTTTGTAATGTAAGGTGTAAATTACATAATATAACGTTCACGCGTTTTGATTTAGAAATACATCGGCTTAGCTATTTCAGTGTAATCTCTAATGAACGCTTGCTACACAAAAAGTCGCTGTTATTAACGTTACAACACAAAAAAAACATTGATCCTAAATTAATGAATAAGAAAACAAAGTAGCAGGTTTGAAGACACATTTCCCATTCTAAAAAAAAAATCGAATGGTACATGGTATATGAATGACAATGTGATAAATTAACCGAATAAACTTTCAGTTTCATGTAAAACGGCTATGAATATTATTTCTACGGCCAATCTACGGCCCTTGCTTTCCGGTCTAACAAATAACAATATAGAGTAGTGAGTAATGTGGACATACCTTCTATGTACCAAAAGAAAGAACACTAATTTATGTTTAATAATTTGCAATATTTTTCTAACATAAATCAGAAAAAAAGTCTAATTCCTATTCTTTCGTAAAATTTTTAATTTTAAATCTATGAGATATATGTTTCCATTCGAATTTTTTAATAGGTAATTAACCATTGTTGATTATAAGACATTATTTTCTAAATTTAATAAAGATTGGACTTGTCCCTCCTCAGATATAAAATGGCACAGCTATTTAATGAAATTTGGACGTTGCATAAATTTAAATACAATCGACGCAATTTTTATATTCTATCCGCGTATCGCGAAATTAACATTTTTTTTTATATCTATTAATAAAAAACAGTTTAATTTTGCTACAGACACTATAAAAGATAAATTGTATTTATGATAACGCACTATGATATCTAACATAAATAGACTTGAATGTTTTTCCCGAAATTATATAAACCTACACTGCAAGTTGAAATTGGAACGATTATATCAATAGCATATATCATCTATTTCTATTCTATTTGGAAACTATTAACGGAATATGGTAGGTTTTAAACTATATTTAAAATAAGATACCGATATTCGAATCATTTTAAATCTATCAAAATGAAATAGAAATTCCTCAGATCACATTTCCAAACGAAACCATAGCAAAAAAATATCCAATTATGAGTAGAATTACTTAATATTCAATAGGTACATAAAGTATTACAAACAAAAGAAAATAATAATCGAGTTGGTGGACTCTTGTGACGGATTCTCGTAAAAAGGTTAATAAAATAAATTATTGTGAGCATTTCGCCGACCTTAGGCCGAATAAATTATAACCTACACCTATGACCTAAGCCATTAAATCGAGTATACGATACACGCTACAATATCTAAGCTTATAAAATATTTAAAACAATGTGTCCCACTTGGAACTCCATATTTGGATCCCGTATATTCAAGTAATAAAACTACACAGGCAATGTTAATTGTGAATGAACAAACCTATATAATCCGATAAATTGTCCAGACTTTTACAATAATAATTTAAGAACACCACAGAGGCGAAAGCTTCAGTATAATGTTATGAATGATGTCATAGAAAATGTCGTAGAAGACGAAATGAAGTAAAATACCAAGAAAATATAGAATTATACGTAAGTTGTAACATAGTAATTAATTGAAGAGTCATGGTGTCTAGTCATTTCCACATTCATGAGGCAAAATGAACATTGATGGATAGAGATAAGTTTAGATTTTTTTGTTGTATTGATGTTTGAAGTATTTGAATGAAATAAATAGAAAGTTCAGAGATATTGAAATAAACATTCACTTGTAATACATGAATTGTTGTAATTGAAAGTGTCATATAATACTACTGAAAAGGGATCCAAATAAGGAGATCCTTGTGGTATAAAACATTAGATGGACTACAAAGTTCTTAATATACGGAACACACGTACAACTCGATTAAATTTAAAATAATATCTATTCGAAAATGTCACAAATATATTTAGGAAATTGCCTTTTAAATACATTTGTTCACTGTTGGTAATAACTTCAACTTCAAAACGCTGGGATCATGTGATGCAATTTATGCGTGAAATTAGTTGGTTATAGACAAATAACTCACTTCACACCATTACATTTTAAGAAAATGTAGGTCTTACGTTCCTCTCATTAAACTCCACGTTACACAGACCCCCACCAGACCCTAACCACATATAGTTTTGCAAACTCCATTAACAAGCTGGTGCATAGTAACCAGCCAACTCACTTACAACAAAAAAAAAAAACAAATAAAATATATGTTGCCAAACAACCACGCACTCATTTAATCGCGTTGTAGCGTGTGAATAATAAGAAATACAAAATCATGTTCCACAGAACATCGTGCACGCAATGACTAAATCTCACCAAACTTCACGAGTACTTTATGTCTGTGTTTTCCAACCTTAAACCTTTACCAACAATATGCATAATAACTAACTACGGGGTTGCCTTTCGGTTTTCTAACGATATATCCTTCCTTCTTCTTTCATTTAATTTTATAACGCATCGCCATCATTTACAAAAGATATAAGATGAATTACGTGCTAAAATTTCCACTGATGTAAAAATTAAAGCATACATGTATGCAACTTTATCGTATTTCATTTCACGCGAGTATTATACATTTATAAATTAAAGGCGTTTTACCGGATTTTAAGCGTGATTTATCCACTTTATTATTTCTCCCGACATTTCGAACACTTTACAGCGAGCCTAGTCTGTAAGCCGATCCGAGATCTCGCTCGATTGCTCAAACTAATACATTTCTGCACTTATCCTCTTACGTGCACAAACTAGAAGCGTACAGGTATCCGCATAGGGGCATTTAAGGATGGAAAACACTCCATCTACACATTCAAACACGGCAATGAACGGTAACATATTTTACACCTAGTTTAACAGTTAGACTGATATTATTGCGTTTCTCACTGTAGGTTCGTAAGGTCCTGTATTAGAGCAAGGCTCAGTCAACGAGCCATTACATTTGAACAACATTTATATGACAAATTTTGAATAATATTCGATTCAATTTGTCAAATTCTATTAACAATCCCGCGGTTTTAAAGGCATATCAAATATACAATCCCTAAACGTGCTTTGGTTAAACATTCAGTGCGGAAACTAAACACATTGCTCCGAGCGTGTACTATTAGAAATTTTGTACTAAAATATAGATGTTACTTGTAAAAATCAAATCACACATTCACATAGAAATAACATGAGCTAATACTTTAAAAGTTAATACAAAAATACTGACATCTTACTTTCAATAACAGGTGTCGATTTACGGAATGAATTAAGGTTTAAAAATTATAAGCAATTAATCGAGATTTACCAAAACGGTGTAACAACACCAAAAGTTGACAAACCAACGTCCTATATATAAACCGGAAAATACACTTTTTGTGGTTATAATCAAAGATTTTTTTGTACAATTTATTCAAAAAGATTGAAAAACCTCATTGCAACGCCTAAACAAAAATTATATAGAATATTTAAACACGCATCCTAAAGTCTTTAATAGTAGGATCAAAACTATGCAACGCAATTATAAACTCAACACCACCGCTGCAATATTCCCAATTTTTGTACTCATAACACCTAAAAAGCGCGCTAAAATCTATTTAATATCATATATTCCCGAATGAGATTCGATGTACCGCGGAGAGATGATGCGTCCAGAATCAACGACTGGCGTCAACAGCTCCTCGGATGGGACCTGAATGCGTATCCTGTTATCGGAGGGCATGTTGGTGCCGTTCGAGGTGTAGAAGCCGAGCGACGCTGGCTTGTGGTGTATCTCAGTGTAGCCCTTGTACTTGGAGGGGCTGACCGGCTGGAGATGCGAAGGGCTGGCCGCCAGGGGGTTGTACGTCACGTGGATGCGAACGACGTCCTCCGACATAGGCGAGACGGAGGGGGGGTACGGAGTGGCCCGCGGCGTCGACTGAGCCGTGGATACTCTCTGAATGCTCAGACCGCAGATACCGGACCTGAAAGTTCGTCGCGTACACACACAATTAGAACGTTTCCGACACGGAGCATTGCCGCGGCTAAAGTGAACTGTCCTAGCGTCAGCATCTACCGGCGTATGGAGATAATGTACCAGCAACGCAATTGTATAATACGGCAGAACGCTAAGCCATGATTATATCGAAGATGGTGGATAGTCAATACAGGCATAACATCACAAACTCATTTATACTGTACCCTCAATTTCCACAAATATATTAAGCAAGTGCCGAATGAACACTTATTATAACATTTGATATAGTTGGTATATTATGACTTTATTGACTTGGTCGTGCATCATCACAGCGTTCTACATGAGCGGGCAGATGTGGGGCAGATGCACTGTGAGTGTAGGGTTGCCAACAGAATAATTCAATATAGTATTAGAAAAAAAATGTGTTATTCTCGTGCTCTTTGATTGGCAAAATAAAGGTAAAACATTGCGAAGCTCTTTACCTCGATTTGATGCCGTTGGTTTGAAATTGTTCGATTATAAAATACTATATTCTCCAGATTGGCAACCCTAAATAGCGGCGACCCACCTCCCTCGAGGAAACAGAGCCCGTGGCTGACCATATTAGGATATTGTGGTCTTTGAGTTCGACCGCCAACTCTGCCATCGAACCGCTTTGTACCGATCCTTTGGACCCCACCTTAATTCATCGCAATAACAATTTAATATTTAACATTGCTAATCCTTTATTATGCTAACCTGGTATGACGTCGTTCGTTGTATATTCTATATTTATATGTTATCAAAGGTCATAAGTGCATATTATCATATTAGTTCTAAGAAGAATAACATCTATAGGAAGTTCGATAAATAGGCATCATTTAACAAGAAAACAAATTCACGACCAAAAGTATTACACATATAAAGATGTCATATCATTAGCAAAACAATATATTTATGCATTGTTAGGTCAATAGATAATTCCAAAGTAACTAACCTAAGACAGATTTTAATCATTATACTCGTAATACATATAAATGACATTTACATCGTATGAAAAATTTATAACATAATATTTTTGAAAATGCCGACATTATATATCTATATATATCCATTAATTTTAAACTGAAAAAAAAGAAACACTAAGGTGTAATAGTAGACAGTGCTTTTGTTATTCATTTACATATCTTTAATATTATTATGCATAGAAGACCTAATCTATACTATATTATAAATCTGAAAAGTTTGTTTGTTTGAACGCACTAATCTCAGAAACTACTGGTCCGATTTGAAAAATTCTTTCAGTGTTAGATAGCCCATTTATTGAGGAAGGCTATAGGCTATATATGTACCACGGGCGTAGCCGGGGCGGACCGCTAGTAACAATATAATTATATATATATATATACAAGGAACAGGCTTTATCACTTAGTGGTGATCTCTTCCAAGCAAAGGCAAACAACTCAATGATATTAAATTGTCTACGGAAGACCTCTTATAGAAGCCAAAGAGCAATAAAATAAACCTCATACTCATAAACCTATCGCTTTTACATTGCACTAGCTGTTGTCCGCGGCTTCGCACGCGTTAAATTCGGAGTAGTTTAATAGATATTTATACACAAAAACCTTCTTGGATCACTCTTTTAAAAAAAACATATAAAAAGCCGCTGTGTAGTTTTAAATATTAAAGCATACATACACATATATAGTCCAAGAAAATGGGTAGGGTAAATGCGAATTTGAGATTAAAACTTGAATTTTTGATATAATTTACTTTGAGGAATCTAAAAACGAACTGTGCAAGTTTTTTTTAAATTCGCCACCGAGAAGGGGCGAAAAAAAATAAATAAAGTCGTTTTTTTGAAATTTTGGCGAAACCGTAAGTGTTAGAAAAAAAAGTTTTAAATAA
Source organism: Zerene cesonia (assembly GCF_012273895.1). NCBI lineage: Eukaryota > Metazoa > Arthropoda > Insecta > Lepidoptera > Pieridae > Zerene > Zerene cesonia. The sequence goes on along the minus strand of NC_052122.1, from coordinate 3,108,951 downwards.
AAT
>NC_052122.1:3084279-3107948 GCF_012273895.1 Zerene cesonia | reverse complement strand
TATATCTATATCGGTTTAACTTGATTTAATTTGAAAATGAAAATTTCAAATTGTTATAATTTTGTTATAAACAATAGAAAAAAAAAATTTTTTCTCTAGGATCAAAGTTTAATTTTTCAATAAGTTATGATTTTTTAAAGTTGCAGTTATCATCCCCTAGCTTCCAACTACCCTATCTCAGTTAATTTCAATTTTAGGAAAAAAAGTCATAGAAACATTTTTGTGTAAAATTTTACGCTCTACAAATTTTATTTAAAACTTTTTTTTCTAACACTTACGGTTTCGCCAAAATTTCAAAAAAACGACTTGATTTATTTTTTTTCGCCCCTTCTCGGTGGTGAATTTAAAAAAAACTTGCACAGTTCGTTTTTAGATTCCTCAAAGTAAATTATATCAAAAATTCAAGTTTTAATCTCAAATTCGCATTTACCCTACCCATTTTCTTGGACTAATAGGGACAGAGATTGCGACTTTGTTTTATACTATGTAATACACTATATAAATTAGACCATCGCCATTCATGACATCATCCATTCCATAGCCTGTAATACTTTTGGACATTATCTTTTCACAAATGTGAGCATTTCTGTGAATTTGTGCATACTATAAAACGTGAATTAGGTACTCAGTGACAAACCCACACAATAAATATTCTACGTAATAAAGGTCAGTGCGTAACTCGAGCGTACTTATAGGACGGCATAAGTAGTTAATGTTGTAAAGTAGTAAAAGTAGTAATGTTAAAAAAATAAAATAGCAAGTAAGTATTATCCATAAAAGAAATTGTATACAATGATCTTGTTAATATCCCTTGATGTTTATCAAAATGAACGACCACGACAATCGTTTACATAATAAACGGACCTTCTCTCTCCGTTGCAATAATCCATGAATTACAACCATAATCATAAACCGAACCAAGTTAGTTACCTTGAATTAAATACGTAGTAGGAACCGTTACAAGGCCCTCACACAATAGTCGTCAATAACATTAAATAATTTGTATTTTCAAGTTTTGTTTTCACTTCGTGATTAATCGTATGTTATGTGATACAAATAAAAAGAAACGCTACAAAACATCCACCCTCCTAATAGCATCTACTCGTAGTTACTAAATAGGTTATAAGAGTGCTAAAGGGAGTAGGGGAATATACTCATACCGTTTCCCCTCAGCATGTATACAGAAGTACTGTTAATTTAAAAAGTGTAAAGCTGCATTTAGATTCCGACACTTCTGTACCGCATTTTTGGTATCAAAAGAGAACACCTGAACAAAATGTATACGTTATTAAATTATTTCAAACGTAGTTTTGATTTAACATTGTACATAAGTGTCATAGTCTAATGGGAAAATGGCATATCAGGTATTTCACCATCAAGGCGGAGCGGAGCAAAATCATGTAAGAAAGGAATCATACGAAAATTTATATTTTATAATTTTTATATAGACCAACAAATATTCTGTTTTGTTAAATGATCATGGCTATTGGCCTTAATCTGTATTCCGATTCGCTTTATTAAGGCTATAATCTATAAATACTGTACATTTATAGTTGACGATACTGATCACAATTACTATCCATTTGTTATTATATGTGTTATATAATAACAAATGGATAGTAATTGTTATATGTTGTTATATGTATTCATCGGAATTTAGAAAAAAATCCACATGACTCTAGAAGTCATGCTTTCCTCATTTTAAGTCTAGTAACAATAACAGTAACAAAACATTTATTTTCGCGTTATAACAACCCTATTTCGAAGCCCTTATTCATAAACGACAATAATATGAGTAACATTCCAATATTCCATATTCAAAAAATCGAAAACGTTCGAATCGATTTCGAAATTCGAACACATCCATAGACGGCGGCGCTCCGCTCCGCCCGCCAGCTACGTACTAGCACTACAGAAAACATCTCACCCATCTGACCCAGTGCCGTCGTCGCTGATGTTGCTGTGCGTATCGAGCGAGTTGTCCGGCGCGTGCGACCGCCCGCTCGAGAACACGCTCAGGTCGGCCGTGCTCGTGACGCTCGTGTCGGCGAGCGAGCGCCGCGAGCCGAGCGCCGACGCGGAGTCCTCGCAACGCGCGCCCGCTACCCCACTATGTTCTGTGAACATCCGCACCGGGTACAACTACTATATCGGCTATCGGTGCTGCGCTATGGATATATGTCGCGGCGACAACCTCTATGGTGTCCAACTCGAAACTATATGACGATAACTTTAAAACATGTTTAATGCGAAATATTGATGTCTTTGCTCCGTGTTATGTAAAGTATGGTTTGATGATTAAAATAATCCGATATGCAAAATTGGACATATATCCATAATAACACTGTAACAATAAGCATAATGATGATGCAACGTACATGCAAAACATAGATTACTCACCTCGCTTCTTCCGCCACACACACACTTTTAAGCGAAAACTGTGCTGTAAGCGCACATGCAAAAATTTCGTTTTAAATAAAAATCTCTGCTCATAACGTATATATATTTAATTATTAATTATTATTCACTAATGTTGCCGTTTCCGTTTATTTTGCACTTTTCGTTCTCGTTTTTTTATTAAATAACTTGGATAATCGTCGAATTTAATAGAAGGATTTTCGGATGGGGAACCCAGGATAATGTTCATGGAAGCTTGGGAAGTGTGGAGAGGGAGGGCCTCGTCATTTTTACAATCTGCGAACAGACATCAAACTTTAGAGACAGCGCACGTAAAAGATATTCACGTATTTAAGAACTAGCACTTGACTACGACTCCACGAATATTATTGAAAGTTGAGTTAATTTTACACTACACTGTTAAAATATGAATAAAATTGCATATGTAGTATCAATATTTTATTAAAACCTAATTCCAAAAGGTACGTTCAATAACTCTTAAAACTAAAAAAAAAGAATGCATTACAATAAAAGAAAGACGATATTAGGGGTGGGTTTATGTGATACAACTAATGTACTAGGGGAGATTGAGGAGCAGAGATTTTCATACAAAAGAGCTTGCATTAGATTAAAAATGTGCGAGTGGGAAGAAATTGATGCGTATAACATTCAAGAGCCAAGGAGTCCTTGTTAGTAAGAACACGCAGGTTAAATAAATCTTATAACTGTAATTAGTAGAACAGTTGTTAATTATGACATAAACCCACCTCCGTACCGCCCAAACCATGCTAGTGCGTATACAACTATATAGTAATGAATAAACCAGGTGTATGAATGAAGTGAGAACAGAACGGATCAGGGAAGCAACATAAGAATCACATTTGTTGCATATGCCTGCGAATCACGCAAGATTTGTGACCAGACTCTGGCAGTACCGTGACGTCTCGAGGCAGTGCATTCCTGTGTGGGAAAGAGACGGAGCTACGTAGGTCGTTTAGCCGTCTCTTTCCTACACTGGAATTAATGCTATAAGATGTCACGGTAAGCTCCCGCTCGTGAAGCGTATTTTATCACGATCCTTATTGTACATTAAGCCATTAGCTTCACATACTGAGTACGCATCGCATGATCCGCTAATACTGAACAATTAAAATTATTTACATATAATAGATCTACACTTATGCCTATGATTAAGGTTTGTTTGTTATTAACGACTAATGGCTTTCTGAGAATACGTAAATATTTAACTTATATGTAACCTTATATATGTTTTCATTAACATATTTTTTTATTTGTGATAAATATTTAGTATATGTGTCAGTCAATTACTAACGTGATGATATTATTATAATAATTCATATTTTTCTTTTCAATGTTAACCATATCCAAAACAATTAGAAATAAACAATAACATATACAGAGTTAGTTCTCTTTGGATCTTAGAAAAGTCTAAGAAATTGGCAAGATGTAAATGGCTCTTATTTTAAAATTTATTTTATTAAAAAAAAAGAAAGAAAATGTAATAGACAGTAATGATTAAAAATGGACATATAGCACCGATTAGGAAAACGATATAAGTGTGTGCAAACGTTAAATGCTTACTTAATTGTTATTACGAACACATTAAAAATATTTTTGGCAAGCCAGAGCGAGAGTAGAAATGAGATATAATTGGTGACTCATCAAGAATCATTGCGACATAAATCCACCCGTGGAAGTGAAATGGAACTCAGTCTTGAACTAGAAACAATACGGCCATGCATTTATCGCAACTATAACCTGTATATTGGACGAAAACATCCTAATTCAATTACATCTACAAATACTCTCATCATCTAGAACTATTATGTAAAATTACATATATTTTAACAGCGTCTCTAAAAGCCTGCTCGACTAAAGTGCTATGTGTTCAATCAATGACACACACGCTACGCTGTGTATGTTTATCAGGAACAAATCTCAGCATGCCCTATCAATTTTACGATAAACGTTTGAAACTAATATTTAATGGACCCTGCTATACAGATATGTTCGATCATACATGCGGGAAGGGCAAAACAAAAGTAGTATAATATTATGTTTATAAAAAGAAAACTTTCTATTTTTATTCTATGAGTATTAATAAAACTATATGTGTCTAAAATCCCACGATAATTAACCAAAGTACGGTGTTTAATAGACTTTGCAGTAAATCCCCTTAAACTGCGAAATTTTTATAGAATATAAAACGTCTACGTAAAACGTCTTTATATGTGGTAGTCGAGCACGCTTCGGCACGAATTGGGCCAGCTCGCACCGGGGAAGTACCACACCCCCACAGAAGACCGGCGTGAAATAGCATTCTGCTGTGTTTCGTTCGGTGAGTGGGGGAGCCGGAGGCCCATATCCTTTTCCTTCCCCTTCCCAGTCCTTTCCTCTATTCCTCTCGCAAATCCTTTCTTAATCCCTTCCCAATTTAAAGTCGGCAATCCATTTGTAGAGGCGTAAGGTCTGTAATCGACTTTACGTCTCTACAAATGTTCATGGGCGGTGGTAGCGCTTACCATCAGGCGTCCCACCAGCTCCATTGCCGACTGTGACATAAAAAAAAAAAAAAAAAAAAAAACGTCTGTCACAAGAATTTAAAAGAAATGAATATATCATATCGTGTGTATAAAAACGATTAACTACTCGGCAGTTTATACACTAAAAAAAAAAAAATTACTTTACGTTTTAAAAGCGAAGTGGCCTCCCATCTTGACCCCGATAAATGTGAAACCAAGAAATGTGTCAAGCGCTCTTAAGATAATCCAAAATAGAATAAACTTTAAACGTTTACTTCTAATAAAATGAAAATATATACCCCTTTCAACTGTCAATATTCGTCAACAATGATTTAAATGTTAATCACGTGCATGCAAACAAAACCGCAGTATCTAGTAACTTACGAAGTTTTTGATTTAAGGCCTCATTAAAATATAATGAAAAGTTATCAAATATCTAAAACTAATATGAAAGAAATATAGTTTTTAAATATTTCTCATACTACCGCGTTCGTAGTATAACAAAGTTAATACCAATTTTAGCCTAACGTCAAACATATATCAAAATACAATTTCAACATTGTTTATGACGAATGAAGAATAATAATTAACAGTAACCGCTGTGCGATAATGCTATATTGATAACCAACTATTTTCATATAGACGATTTTCATACAACAATCGTAAACAAATATATGAATTAATTTGTACTTTTCGGTCGATCATATACGAATCGATCTAACAATGCTGTTAATACATGGATGAGGTTAATATAATTAAGAAATTGCACTAAAACACTGCACATACCTTTAAACCTACAATAAAATTAATAAATAACAATTTAAACCATGCATAATGATTACTCTAAAACCAACGTATGTTTCGCACGCATAATTCGCACTACTTAATAACTACAAAACAAAAAAAAAAATTAAAAAGCATTCGTCCGCCTGTGATGACACATTTTATATTAGAACTAAATAAATTCGTGACTTAAACGTCGGTTATGTATCAACTAACCGCTGGTTAACGTATATCTAGACTCCAGTTGCTAATCGTTGCATCATTTTTGTACGTTTAATCGAAAATAATGAATAATAATTATGTAAGCCATGTTTTTTAAATCTGAGTTTTACAGTGACTAAACGGCAGTTTATGAATTGAAAATATTTGATATCAATAAAATATCAAAGCTCCCTGTAGATTAAGCATTAACAAGCATAAATAATGAATTATGAGATTCACAGTAAATGCTTTATAAAACAAAATGTGTAACTATATACACAAACCCAGCGCATTTTTATCGTTAATAATAAATGTATAATGTATGTATGCAAATGTACTATATCATAATATATGTATATTGCTAATAGATTATTCTATATATTTCTTTAAATAGATTACGTTATCGTATATTTCATGTATCTATATCATTGTTTCTTTCAATACTAGAATCCTATATATTGCACCAATATACTTCTTTAATATTTTCCAAACATGACCAATTCTTTTTTCTATGAATAATAATATGTACCTATATATTTTTTAAAAACTACATTTATTACATTAAATTTCGTTTCAATTTAGGGTTTTCAGGATAAACTATTAAGGATATTAACCTACCTTCATACATTACAACATAACTCTTTTGATATTAAAACCCACCGACTTGGCAAAGGTGCAATAATGCATACAAAATCCTTCCTCTTTAATCACTCTATCTTTAAAAAACCCCCATCAAAATCCGTTGTGTCGGTTTAAGATCCAAGCGTACATAAAGGCAGACGGCGGAAAGCGATTTGGTTTCATAGTATATAGTGATAATATCTATAAGCGACCTTGACCTCTCTATGTAAAATATATGATTACCTAGTTAAACTATCAGGCAATACAGTCTAGACCTTAGTTGTAAAATACAAAAATTATCTAGCTAAACTATCAGGCAGTAAAATCAAACGTGTCACCACAGTGCGGACTGGTTCACAGGTGTGTGAACCGATCAGAGCCTAAGCTTTCATCGGAGGTGGTCCTCGATGTGGGCGGTGACGTATCCAAATTACCTGACACCGTGTCGCTCTGCGATACGCGAAGCTCCTGCAGATCTATGGCCGCCTTTTCGCGCCTGAAATGTGAATATTTGGGAATTAATATAAAAAATATATCATGTGAAACGTGATTATGGAATGCTAAAGTACACTTAAATTTTATATTTTACAATCATAAATGGTGTTATGTGTGCGAATTGTTACAGAATTTTGTCTATAGTCAAGTTTAATTATGACTTATACTTGTATCATAGAAATCATCATACAAGTAGTTTTTTGCACCATGTGTTAATGAGCCATACAACTATATTACACTACCTTAAAATCACTGTAGCTCTAGCTTGTTTTTCAGCATCTGAGAAGTTCTCAGCCCTCTGGCCAATCTTGGACTTCTTATCTGGTTCCACGAACATTCCTAACTGTCTCTTAGGCAACTCCACTGGGGGTGGAGGCCCAGGATAATCGAGCTTTGCCCGTTTCAACTCATCCATCGATCTCTCTAGGTTGTATATAACGACGTCGTCCTCGTAACCAAAATCCTTATGCAATTTAACCTGAAACAATTTGAAAGTTACATGCCATAGTCACACATCATTTAATTAAAAAAAAATTGGAATTAGTTTTCAAGAATAATCTATAATAGGCTGTTTAAAATTTATCAAACTACAATCTTTTAACATTAGTCAATGTATATAAAAGCAAATTCAAAAGATTAAAAACACTTTGATAGCAAACTATGGACAGATTCGTTAACATTTAGAGGAAGTAGTGTCAAATGTGAATACATATGTACTTGTTATATGTATTTAGATTTCAATGGTTATATTAAAACTAACCTGGATATAATTAACAATAAGATCCATATCATTCAACTTCATTATGGCTTTTTTATGGAGTTTAAGAATAGTATATGCCATTGCTGTTATTACACGCTCTCCATCTAGTAAATATATATCCCATACTCGCAAACAAAGACTGAATGGAACACGTTCAACAAAACATACAAAATACCATTTGAGAGAGTACAATATGGCATCTAGGCCATACTTGTCAAAATGAAACTTGAGCTTAGGCATGAACTTTGTGAGTATTTTATCGTGATGCTCAAGGAACCTTGTTAATTTTGGGAATCCTTCAATATACAGCCCGTGCATGGCATATTTCTTATCAGAGAGTAATATCGCTAAAGCCCAAAACGCATCCTCTTCGTCCATATACATGAGCAGAACCCCGGCTAAGCCCGACATGCCTTGGCAATAACCTACTTCAGAATTGTACATGCTGTAAGCACACAAAACATTGAACAGTGAACATTGCTTCTCTGAATATCTCTCGCGGTAAAATTGGTGTTCACGAAACTGCCTATTTACATCTGAATCTATCTGTCTGACATCTGTCGACCATGTCTTCGCCAATTTCAACATCTCTTGGTATTTCCCGAGATTCTCAGACTTTATTCGGTTAACATCTAACAGTTTGCACCATATCTTAATCCTTAATGAATTTGGAATGCCTTTATAAATTCTTCTATGTAGCTTTTCTTTTGTTGTGGGAGAGTCCCATGAGCCGAGCATCTTGACCCATTTTTTTTCTCTCTCAACTTCAACGTTGATCTTTTGCGGCGCCGTTTTCTGCGGCAGCCGCTCATCGTGGATAAACCCATACCTGAAGATAAATCACAAATCTAATAAAAGACATTTATGTGAGTGAAGCATTTTCTGTAAATTAATCAAAAAACACGAAAATTATACAGTTTTATTTTTATCAACATGCATATTTTTTTACTTAACATTACCCAACTAATTACTAACCAAATAAGCAATAGCAAATATTTTGACAGGTTCTAACCAGTTGAAATCGCCAGATATATGCTTTTGTCGCTAAATTAACACATTCGCAGAGGGCCATATACACATTTTTTGATAACACTATGTACATGCCAAGCGTAATCTCAAATAAAAACACACAGCAAACAAACTGGTGTAATCATTTGCTAATTGGCATTTCATTTCTCAATCAGTGAAACAGAAATTTATTTTAGTGATGCCAATCAAAATTTCCTCATGTAATAAATTGTCATATTCTCTTACTAGAAGTATTATAACAACCATCAAAATGATGGTAAGTCTTTGTTTGTCAACAAATTTCAATTGTAATAGATTTACTTTATAACTATAGTGTCTATAAAAGAAGTTGTGAAAATTGACTGACATGACCTATAAGTCAGGAATGGTACTGAGTAGCTATTTCGTCTTTCTCATACTGATCTGGATGTAATTTAAGGCTTTGCCTGGACATAATTCTCACTTTGCAACATAGTTAGTAAATATATACAGTATAAAAAAGAGAGAATAAAAATAGATATTCCATTGCAATAATATAAACAATACACTTGGTAGAGGATAGATAATAATTAAAAATATTAATTTAAATTAAAAAAATATATATTATTAATTCTAAAGGCTATAATCAATATTTTCAATTAGTTCATCTTGAATTTAGAGAATCTGTGTACCGGATTTGTTTATGTCACCATTTTGAAAAAAATTAAAATACTATTATAATTGAAAAAAAAAAATACCTAGGAATTATAAGTTACAAATTCCTGACCTAAATAGAAAATAACAACCATTCTTGCATTTGCCATAAATATAGATAAAATATATAATGCCGCATATAACTTCAATCAATGATAGAACTTTTTTTTTTGTTATCACAAAAAGAGACAACTAAGCCCTTATTTTACATATTTATTAAAATTGCAAATGTTGAAAGTGAGCAAAAATCCATGACACATCTGTGCTATGAAAGCCACTTTCTCTTTAAATATACCAAAACAAGTTTTTCTACTTAACATGCATTGATCATACACATGTTTCACAAGGCAGTGGTTCTTTACAAGAACTATATAATGTGTGTTTCATATTTTAAAAACAATTTAATTGAATATAAATATTATTAATGTGAACCAATTTAAATAATTAATACAGGAGCAACCGTTCAAAATAAAATTTTGGTAGTGTGACCATGAATTAATTATTTCTATCAGTTAACCAGAGTTCATCTTTAAAATACATTTCACAAATAGGTGATGAAAAGTTGAATCACTTCAATTGATACAAAATTCGCAAGTTCAATTTTTTGACACTTCAATTGATACAAAATTCGCAAGTTCAATATTTTCATGTACTACTCTATTCTTCTCTTTAAACCTACTTCTTTGTAAACAAGGATCTTGAACAACGATTAAAGCAAATTCTGTTTTACTCATACAAGCAATACATGTCACCTGATTAGCATAAAATAAAATGTATATTTAATTGCAGCTACAATATATTTTACCTATCAGTTTTGTGGTAGTCTTCAAACTCTGGGTCCTCCCACGGGTCTATTTGACCGACGAGATTCTCTCTGCCCCTTTCGTATCTTTGGAAGATACGCTCCCGCTCCTCGGAAGCCCGTGCTAGAAGAGCCTCCTCATTCATAACACAGTTTGTTTTTGCAGTTGTGCCACATACCGACCAACATCTACACGATTACTGATGTTTAAATGCCCCGCAAACGAACAATTCGCATTTCTTCACTATCAAATCCAAAATACTGACACACATAACTACATTGTAATTCGGACCACCAACAAAATATACTGTTCTGAACGCCCATTTATTTAATCATGTCGCTAGATAAATTAGAGGGTCACAAGTCGTATTAAATTTTATACGACGAGGATATTACAACATGGTTTTAAAATACAGTTCTTGAATTCGCGAACAACGGTCTAATTGTTGTTAGGGCCAATGAAACGTTTCCTGAATTTTAGATTCAGACTTCAATGTATGTAGGTATCACTCAAAGCCGCCATCAACGACTACAAACTATGGAATGACAGAATCACTAAGGTTTGTTATTTATTCCATTTTAAAATACCTAGAAGTACTTAGCAACTCCGCTTTTCTTAGTAGGTATCGAATTAAATATTCAAGTACCATGTTATATATAAAATATAAAATTTATTAGCATGTGATCAGTTAAATAAAATAATAATTTTATAAACGTGAAATACCTTTCCTAGCTCTTTTGCGCTTATACTGAGTTTACACTAATATTCTTAATTTAGTCGTCACTGATTTCATACCAGGAAGGCGAAATACAAACCAGCTAGCTAGCAACCTAAATACAGAAATTAGGATGATTTCTGGCTGAATTGCATTTAGTTACATAAAAATTAATTTATTTAAATACTTATACTAGTTGATTTCTATAAATAGCCTTAAATTTGTTAGGGATAAATTTACAGCACCGGTTAGAATAATAAGGAATTGAAATTTTAATCTTTTAACGAATATTTCGTTACGACAGTCTTTCTTTTCCAAACTTTCTGTTGCACTTTACTTTCTCGTATTTTGCTTGTGAATAAACAGAAATTTATTAAGTAAAACGATCTCGAATCCATATGTAGATAATTTCTGAATCCATTGAAAGATTTGAAGGTCTCCCGTGACCTTAGGGTATACAATATAAGCCATAATATAAGCAAACTATAGAACGCGGGTGTCACCTCTTCCCTTTGTGTGAATCGTAATCAGATTTGTTGTAGATACTTATCTGTGGAAAGAAACTTTGATAGTGACGATCTATTCAAGACAGGAAAATATCGATAGTTGGAGTTATGACATTTACGTAACGCATTGATTTTCTAGTTTCATAATAATTGTAACAAATAATTTAAAAATGTTTATTGAAAAAAAAGACTGTTTTTATTTAAAATTTGCCGTTTCGTTGTCATAACATTACATCTCTTACGTATTAGTTACTTTATTCTTATATCTACATGTTTTTGCACCACAGCACGTACATTTGATACCAAATTATTTCTGTATAGCGGTTGCTGAAGAATGTGTTATATCGTTAACGGCTTTAAGAACATAATTTACAAAATAACGCTATATATTATTATTTGTACCGATAAAATACTACTTTACAGGGTCCTAGTTGATCTTTGAGTTCATATTTAGTGTTGTACGCTCTAAAGCTTGCTTATTTATACTCTAAGCTCGTGACTGTCATCGTATGGTCATCGTTCATTAATCACTCTACAGTCCACAAGTCCACGTATATAAGTTACTCTGTGGTATGCTAAAATTACAATGTTTCAAATATGTAGGTACATACTTTGCGTTTGAAGTGTTCAATCTTAGCCGTGATTTTCCTCAGCACAGAACAAGAAATCAACAGTAGTCATTGAAATAAAATACGAATCTTGATCTACATATTATCACTGCATATAGCAGAATCCGTCACCGTTGAGATTGGGAATGTCAAAGACAAGAAGAAGAAGAAGAAGTAGGTACATAGTAAAATTTCTGTTTTTACGTCGCTATTACGTATTTATTATATTACTTACTCTGTGGTCAGACCAAAGATGAAATTTACATTTGACATTTCACTGTAACAAGTTGTACTTGTTAGTCTGTGACAGTTCTGTGTTAAACTTTCACGTTGTTAGACGTGTACATACACACAAATAATTCATCGATACAAAGTCCAACGTACTGTCTGCAAACATTGTTATATAAATTTATTTTATCAAGATGAATCCTATAACCCAGGTAAGTTTTGAGATCTTACAAATTCCCTACGAATACAGATAACTTTAGCAACATACTTTTTTCAAAAGTTTAAATATTTCTCATCAATCATCAATATAACTAATGCAACAATTTTTTTAAGTTCTTATAACGTATAAATACGTACAATACGTTTTAATTATCACTTCGTTTTACTTATATCTTGTTACGGTTAATTTTGATTGCAAAAGTCCAAAGTTCAATTTGCGATTTCCATATACTTATCGAAGTTTGATCGAACACTTACAATAAGTATCATGAACGTATTAAATGCAAAAGTTAACTATTTAAACAAACTAAGTAAACAAGGCCAGTGTCATCCTCTTATTTTATTGTTTATTTTTTTTTATTTATCTTGCAGTAGAATATTTTCAATCTCTCCCTAAAATTTGCTTAATCATCAAATGTATAAATAATTCACGTTTTTCTCACATTAACATACGAAAGTAAATGAATATTCAGTAACCCATTGGTGTCTTTTTTATTTTTATTACAGGTTGTCCGGGCAAGTAGGCCCATCTACCGTAAGCTATCAACCACAGTACCAAATGGAGCTGCTGCAAAGCCTATTCCAACTTCTGGCATGTGCTTTGGTAAGTTATTGATGATTTCAAAAGTATAATCATTCCTACTAATATTATAAATGCAAAAGGATGTGTGTGTGTTTGTTGCTCTTTTATGCAAAAATTACTGAAGCGATTGCTATAAAATTTGGTACGTAGACAGCTGAACAATTGGAATAACATATAGGCAACTTTTTATTCCCATATTCCTTTGGAGTACGGACTTAAGCAGGTGAAACCACAGGGCGCAGCTAGTTTATACATATACATTTTTTTATATAATATGAAAACTTTTTTGTAAATTAATTGTTATCATCCTCATGTGCTTATTATGTCACTCAAAATTATCTAAATTACATAGCTTTGTATATCTACCATATTTTGTTTTAATGCTTACAGTATCCTGTTATTCACATGAATATGTAAAAAAACTTTTCCATTGTTTTATGGTTTTATTTTATCATCATATCATTCTTATGATAGTTAAAACTTAATTAATACAATGTATGTAACTAACGGACAAAGTATTTTATAAGATAATCGGAAAAGCAGCAGACTGTTGTAGTTGTTTTCGAACAAATTTAAATAAAATATAAGGAATGTGTTGTGTTTGAGGTTAATATACATGTGTATTAATTCCTTTTTAATGAAAAAGACCTAAAATGCATGAGCGAAAATTTACACATTGCGAAGATTTTTTTTTACTAGATTTAGAACATACTTAAAACCAGTACTTTCGTATCAGTAATTAATTTGGATATACAGTTGCTATTATTATTTATTATTAACATCCTACCAAAAGATGTCATAACAAAAACTCATTTGCTAGTTATATAACTTGCTTGAACAGCTATTAAGTTATAAGCCTCTTTTATAAATAGTGTGTAGAAGTTGCACAACAATTACCATTCACTTTCAATGCTTGTGTTTTTTTTAATTGTTCAATTCATTATTTTATTTTTATTTAATGGAAATTTTGCTCTGCGCAATTCTGCCAGTGGTGTAAGTATCATATGAAATCTCACATCAACCAACAAAGAAGCCGACTGCTAACTTTCCATAGTGCTAGAAAAGTAACAAGACTACTGTTCCCACCGTTTTTAAATTTATGGGCGCCATTTTGTAAATTTATATAGCCCATATCACTGTCATACAACAACACCTCATAATATGTTAAAAATCGTTATACATCCTACAGTTTTGGCTGTAGGGCGTGCTAATGAAATGTACATACATATTTACATAAATATACTACATACATAAAAGAAAAACATTAGCTATGATATACATAGCTCAAAAATTATTTTGTAGACAATATTACATATCACAAAATTATTAAAATCTATATGAAGAATAAAATCTCTGAATTCTCATTTGTGTCTGGCCAACACTAATTTTCTTAATTAACTTTCATTTGTAGCATACTGCATAATATTACAATAATTAGTTTGGATTAGATAGTCTTCTAATTTAAGTGGTAAACTGTATTGTACTTAAATGTTTTAAAATTTATTTCATCACATTTTTACAAGGTATTATTAACATGAAATATTTTCATGTGTAAGTTAGCCTCATGTTAGCTGTTGCGAATGGATGTGCCTAAAACACATATGTATATAATGCCAAAAATTGTCAAGGGAATAATATTATATATTATTAATATTTATTTGAACATGAAATTTTAAAAAGATATGCTATAACTGTTATCATAGTCAAAACAAAACTGTTATTTATAAAAAATAATGTTCATTTTTCTATTATTTCTTTGCAATATTTTGTTCTCGTTTTATTTTAATTTTGCTTTTCAAAACAATTGAAAATGGAAAATGAGTAAACTGAATGGAGTTCATGGTATCATGCTTGTGCATTCTTTTTTTTTAATTGCATATACAAATTTGCTAGAGTAAAATTATTTTTCTTCTCTTAACAAATGGTTCCACCCAATAAATAAGGATTCCGTCTATTAGAGCAATACAAGAATTAACAATCTGGATAGTTTCACTATGCTTGTGCTGAACGTTATGTCAATCTTTAATTTTGTCACTGTATACTATGGATACTAATAAGTCCGCTTTAATAATAATTGAGGAGAATGAAGTGAACCTCCACCACCCAATCCCAAAATCAATAATATTGAATTTGTGGTAAGTATTGGTATACATAGCATTACATGAACCAGCAATTAACTCTTTGGTATCCGTCAAGGTGTCATATCATAAGCACAGATTATAAAAAGTCTGCCGTAAAGTTTAAAAAAGTGAATGAATGAACCTTTCAGCATGCATACCTACATTACAGGCTAATCCCCTCCTATAACAAATTGCCCAACCCACAAACACAAAATTCGGTCCAAAGGTTCATTTTAGTACTTCTGAGATAGCTATTTATTTGTGATAACAGCAGTAATTGAAAAGATATATTAATATTTATCTATAGAGTGGGGTTACTTTATTTTTATATTTTATCATATCGGTATTATAAAATTACTATTACTTTGATAATATTAAACGTTGTCGTGTTTTGTAATAGCTATTTTATTTACCTATATATTTTGTATTTATATTACTATGTTCAACGAAAATACTATTGTATCACATATGATAACAGACCTGTTTTTGATAAACAAGATATGAATGGCACAGGTTGTTCACCTTTTTTGGAAGTAGGTATACAACCTATGGAAATAAGTAAATGTCAATTGAAAAGATGGAAACTTGTTGTAAATACATTTGTACAAATTTTATTACAAATATCAGTAGTAAATGAATTGTAAACAATCGAGGTCAGTATCCTACAAGAGCAAGAAGTTATGTAAATTTTTTTCCAATTACTAAAGTAGTGACAAAAAATGAATTTTAAGTTGCAATCAAAGGCTCAATAGTCTAACCTTTACAGATAAATATTGCATTGAAATTAATGCTCACCGTTAAGACATTATACCACTGAGGTTTTCAAAGAAGTAATTTGCTTGGTATGAGCTAATTATGTTTGTATCCGTCCTCCAAGCATGGAATAAACGTATAGAACGATCCCCCATAACCCTAATCAAAAATGCTAATACTAGTGTACCCGTTTCTCATATCTACAATAATTTGAACAATAAAAATAACGTAAAAAAGGTCAGTAGGTTCGCCAAAAACTTATTCTGCTTTACTCTTTTACATTCTTATTATAAAACTTTTACCTTGAAGTAATAATATAGAGATGGCCAGGCACACAGGAACAAAATTGATTTGAATTGTATCTGTATAAGATTTATAAGATTTATTTATTAATAATACACAATTTGTCTGGCATAATAAATCCAAGTGCGTTGTTATTCTTATTTTCTCTGATGAAAATGTGTGTCCCGATATACAAAGTTGTACTGTACGTTTAAGAGTAGTATTTTGACAGGAGATTGACGCCCATTCTGCTCAGAATCTGCTTTCTGAAATTCTTTCACTTACACAGAAGTCAGGGTCAAAATGTTTGCGTTATTGCTTTATATATATATTACTAGGTTATGCCTGCGAATTTCGCACGCGTAATTCAAAAACCTTCCTCTTGAAAAACTCTTATTTATAAAAAAAAAAAACATAAAAATCCGTAGGGTAGTTTTAAAGATTTAAGCATATATTATAGGGACATAGACAGAGACTTTGCTTTATACTATGTAGTGATATTGCCTTTTCTGTTCTAGTCCAAGACCACTTGTACGAGTATGTAGGATACTATCGTTGTAGATATTTAATGACAGCATATTTCTTGATTATAAGATGAAACGCCTTCTCGTCTGCGTGCCACACAAAGTACCTATTATTTTTCGTAATCCGTGCTCCAATATCTGCGATTATATACATTAAACTCTGTACAACTGGATCATCTTTTCAGAATTGAACGATGAGCAAAAAGCCCTGCAGGACTTGGCGCGCAAGTTCACGAGGGAAGAGATCATACCTGTCGCCGCGCAATACGACAAGAGTGGGGAGTACCCTTGGCCCATTGTAAAGAAGGCGTGGGAGGTCGGCCTAATGAACGGCCATGTTCCTGAACATTGCGGTAATGCTATTGTTAATGTTGATTCTCGAACGATCTAGAAGTCTTTAGTTAGGCTACGACATATCAATTTAAAAACAATTATCATTCCTTATGGAAATCTTGTGTAATAATGTATTAAGGAAAAATAATTAACAAGGTAGTTTTCAAGTTAATTAAACTATCAAGTGCTTGTTAGTTATTTCGTTCCTTTTGAATAGAAAGAAGTCTAGATAATAATTTGCAGGGGGATTAGAGCTAGGTGTTTTTGACGTTTGTCTGGTTACCGAAGAAATGGCGTACGGATGTGCGGGCATAAAAGCCTCGTTACTTACGTCCAATATAGGTGTAAGTCATTAAATTCGTAGCACAATTAATCTCTTATCCAATCATGTCCAAGGAAAGTAAACTGATTAAAATCCACCTAAAAGCGACGGAGAATACTTTGTCATAGAAATACTGAACGACTATTGGTGGTTACTACATTCTTTGCACATATTTGGTAATAATCCCTTTTTGTTTTCATGGAGCATCCGTAAATTTAATTCCTTTAATTTTAATACTAACTAGGAAAAGCTGTTACATCGTGCGTCTATTCCTTGATTCCAACCCCAACATGTATCAGACGCCTTGTATATCTTCAACTAACAGTCGTGAAACAGGCATAGAGTCGTTTATATAATCATGAGTATCGATTACAGGCGGATTAGGTTTAGGCGTTCTGGAGAGTTGTATGGTTTGCGAAGAAGTAGCTTTCGGCTGTTCAGGAATTATGGCTGCCATATATATCACCGAAGTTGGAGTGAGCCTAACTGCTCTTACGTTTGACGAGTGAGGCTGGAGTGGCATGCGGTTTTCATTTTAGTATAGCCATATCATCAGCAATATTTTATTACACTCATTAACCCGTGAAAGTATTTCTTACGAATTGAGACGGAGACTTTTCTAGAACGTTAGGTTTGTTTAAAGTCTTTTCTTCTTCACGTCGGGACGTTGAGAATTGCAAAGTCGCTTAGTTTGGTTTAAACTTTGAAATAATTAAAAGCAACAATAAAATAGACTCGGATTATATTATGCTATTGTCCACGTTTTCTTTAATAACATGAGTGGATATGCTAGAAATATTCCGAATGTTACTTTATTTTTCATTTATTTTTTAAATTTTTATTTACAACATACCATACCATTAAGTGAAGCTCCTCAACATGTGAGCCATATAAATCAAAACGCACCCAAACAAATCAGCGGTTGGTATAAAAGTTAGCAAAAATTTCAGGGGGCCTGGGAAATTTTGGTGTTTTCGACGAGTGTATCATCGGTGAGGAATTAGCGTTTGGTTGTACTGGCATTGTAACAGCGGTCGGGGGAACGGGACTAGGAGTGAGTTGTATTTAACGACGTTATACCTACCGTGTATGGTAAAACTATGAAACTTGTGATGTCCAATCTGGTGCAGTATGTCAATGTATATTAACATTACATATCACTGATAACGTTGCTTGCTTTACTAGTGTCGTATCTTGTTGAGGAACAGCATTAATTCTGGGACAATAAGAGGTATATTAATGTACTAAAATGAATAGAGACGAGGAGGAGAAATTTAATGGGAGCCCTAGTACTTGTCGTGTTCCTTCGTTAATAGAAGTAAATTTTCTTGTATATTTAAACAATGAGCAGTAATTATAACGTAAATCACATCAAGTTTATGCTATTATATCCAATGGAATGAGGCTATGACTTCTTTTACACACTAATGTTACTCAGTATTCTTGAATAAGTACTTGTTCAGTGTTATTCTATTTATACATATATACTGCTAGATTTTTTTAAACTAGATCTTTATTTTTAATTGAAAAACATCTTAATCGACATCTTAATTGATATCAATTTCCTTTGCTTAAATTTATATAGGTACTTGTACCAGATTTAGAATTAAAATAAAATTTTCTATTGTAGAAAAAAACGTAATTAATTAAAATAATAATGAACAATAATACGATAAAAATAATTATATTTGAGTAAAAAAAAGCCTTGAGTAAAATAATTATATTTCCCACTTAAATATAATAATGTATTTGTCAATCGCAGCAATAACACGAAACAAAACATAATACGAAAATATTTTTTAAAATCACTGTTAAAAGTCTTATACACATAACGTTTATATCAAGCAAACTATCTTATACTTATTCGCTTATCTTATTTATCGGTACTTCTCACGAATGCATTATGAAAAAAGAGAATTGGTACTTACTGTAAATAAAAACATGTTTTATAATATTTTTCTAAGCTTGATTATAGGTTAAACAGTAATGTCGTGACTAAATTAATTAGAATGGCAATGTGATGTTTCTGTTTTCTACAGCTGATTAAGTAGTATCGGTTTTCAGCTAAATTAAATTTAAAATCGATATCTAAATATGTTCTAAAGTTTGAGATACTAAAATGCGTCTATTTTAATTTAAGTTATTTTTTCTTCCAAAAATATGTCTATATACGTCTGACGTTTACATCACTATGAGTTAAATTTAATTGGTAACAGTCTGAAAATGAAATGCCAACTGATTGCTAAAAAAGGGATACCCATCAAGCATCGGAGGATGAGTATTCAATAAGGTATTAGGGAGGGGTTACACAAAACAGAATTTACTTTATTATTAGAAACTTAAGATTGCTGTAACGATGGCCCGCTAGGGTGAGGAAAACTGGCGCAGTGTCTAGCTGAAACCTTTGAAATTGTATTGTATTTTTCATGTGTTTTATGAGCACCACAGTATTCCTACGTCCATTCGCCTTGTTAATTGGAGTCGAATGGAGTGAGACCCGAGACTGCAATATTGTCATAGCATTCATACATACACATGACATGGCTTCACAACTCCCTAACTTCCACAGGTGGCTTAAACATGGGAGTCTTTGAAGGGTGTTTGGTTGGGGAAGAGTTAGCGTTCGGGTGTACTGGTATTATGACCGCGATGGAGGCCAGTGGTCTTGGTGTGAGTTACCCATACGGATTGTTAACTAATGGAATGCATGGTGAACCTTAATTTTACTAACTGATTGAATAATATTTTGCAACAGATTGGCGCACGCTAAGTCACAAAAAGTTGTCCAGTAAAATATTCAATTTAAACACGATAAATTTCAGTGATTGCTGGGTAAATAATAGTGTAATGTTGTTGTGAGAAACACATTTAGTTAAAACGTTTCTGCTTTAACTGTTAAGTCATTGTGATGATTGCAGCTTGTGTCCAAGAGTAGAGCTCCATGAGGACTGGGGATTTGTGATGGTTTATCCTGCTTCCATGGGATGCATGGCATGCTACTGGTGATGGTATATGGCACGTGATTCCTTAAATACGTCTATGTATGTCCTATTCACTGTTATTAGAATGATTGAATGTATATTCGAGAAATTTCAAGATGTAGGTCGTTACAAATATAAACAACAAAAGACTGTGAAATAAAGATTCTTAATGGCTAAAGTCGATTTTGTAAAGAGATTAAATAAGCTTCTTTAAGGAATTACGTAATGTATATTACTCGTTGTATAATTTGAGAAAGACTAGTTTCGCTTCAATCAGTGCAGTAATCTTCCTTTTAAATGGAAAAAATATGAGTAAAGAATAATGTTTCCAACTGTTTATTCGTCGACATATGACGTAATGTTATGTCTTTCTTAAATATTATTACGTATGTTATTTAATTTACGTATGTTGTTAATTGTACTTACGTACTAATTTTATAGTAATACAATGTAGCTTTATTTTTTGTAAATGAAATTTTTTATATTTATGTATTGGACACTAGTTCTTTGTTTTTTTTTAATCATGTAGTTATAGTAAATGATGCATGCAATTGTTAAGAGATTATTTATCAAATAAGAAAGGGAATTTGAGCTAAAACAAATAAATAATTTTCAGCAAACACCCGTTATTATTGCTGGTAATAAGGAACAGCAGAAGAAATACCTCGGAAGGTTGATTGAAGAACCACTTGTAGCTGTAAGTAATATTTCAAATTCATGTAATTGGTCATGTAAAAATCGTGCTCTTAAATTTTTATTTTATGTCTGAACATTTTATTTTTTCATCATATGTTCAACGACTTTTCTCCGATTTTTAAAAGGTATCATTGCATGGTGATGCATTTGATTGTTTCATTTGTCTCTTTCTCATCTTTTAGATAAGTTCGTAAGAATGTGAATATTGTCACACTACAAAAATACTGAACTGGTTTTAAAATATCGAACTAACTCCAACTACTAGAAAAGGATACGTTTTCCAATATTCTGGAGAGTTTCCGTGACGTCCTAAAGCAGTGCTAATTCCAGGATGGAAAAATGAGAGAGCTATATCACTAGTCGTCTAGCAGAATTTACCCACACTGTCTATTTCTCACCAGTCGTAAGTTAGTCGGAAATATCAAATGATATCCGGTTGTACTTTATGAATATAATATATTTCCTTTTCCCCACCCATCCCAGTCCATTCCGTTTTTCCAGTCGTCAATCCTTTCCTTCTCCCTTACCCTTATCTTACCCCTTAAAGCAGGCTACCCTTTACGCTGCGCATCCGCAGCACTACCTCTGCAAATGTTCATGAGCGTCGGTGATCGCTTACCATCAGGCGAACCACCAGGCGACTCAGTTGCCTACTATAACATAAAAAAATAAAAATGTTTGGATATTTCTTAATGAACTATTTTATAAACAGGCGTACTGCGTGACAGAGCCCGGTGCAGGTTCTGATGTAGCCGGCGTTAAGACCAAAGCTGAGAAAAAGGGTGACGAATGGATTCTGAATGGGCAAAAGATGTGGATCACCAACGGAGGGGTTGCTAACTGGTAGGAGAAACGAGACTTTTAGGTTTGGTAATGATAAGAGAAATCAATTGATGGAAGTTTAGTATGTGGTAGTCGAGCACGCTTCGGCACGAATTGGGCCAGCTCGCACCGGGGAAGTACCACACCCCCACAGAAGACCGGCGTGAAATAGCATTCTGCTGTGTTTCGTTCGGTGAGTGGGGGAGCCGGAGGCCCATATCCTTTTCCTTCCCCTTCCCAGTCCTTTCCTTTATTCCTCTCGCCAATCCTTTCTTAATCCCTTCCCAATTTAAAGTCGGAAATCCATTTGTAGAGGCGTAAGGTCTGTAATCGACTTTACGCCTCTACAAATGTTCATGGGCGGTGGTAGCGCTTACCATCAGGCGTCCCACCAGCTCCATTGCCGACTGTGACATAAAAAAAAAAGTAAATTCTGACATTAGCTTATTGATTTAGCACTGTAATATATACCTTAATACATATAAATTGCGTGACACGCTGTTTGTCCGCGATGGACTCACACTATATCCAGATTTATCCTACTTAAAAGATGGTATAGTTTATATTATTTCAATTACGATAAAAAACTGTCCGGGCACAGCTGGGGCGAATAGTTAGATTGTCTGGAAATTTACTAATTTTTTTATTATGTTACATAGAGCCATAAGAAAATAATCTCCCAAACATTCTCTTCTTGTCCCATTTATCATACTTACTACTAATATTTAATTTTACTAATTTTTGTTGAAGAAATGTATATATGTATCTAATGATTTACATATTAATCTAATTACTAATTCTATTGTTAAAGGTACTTCGTATTGGCTAGAACCAACCCAGATCCCAAATGCCCGGCTAGCAAGGCCTTTACTGGTTTCATCGTGGAGAGGGAGTGGGCTGGAGTGAACCCGGGGCGTAAGGTAAGTTATATAACAAGAGATATTAATTACGCCCCCTGAACATATACAGGTTAAACCCTCTTTATATTATGACCCATTATGTTCTCTTTAGTTTATTTGATTGTTATCTTGATTATTAGCATGTTTTCTAAAATCAAAAAATCATCAAAGGTTTGGATGTGTGTCCGTCAATCACGCTGAAACACGCGGATATTGATGAAATTTCGTATACAGACAGAGTATATGAGCTGACTTGAAGGTATACTTTTTATCCCGATTAAGTGCTGCTCCCTTAGGATTAAATAGGAATCTTGACACCCTAGCGGAGCTGGGACGTCTCATACAAATTTGTAATGTGAAATGTAAATGTAATCTATACCATTTTGGAAATATTCTTACATAAATGTTTTTACTGCTCCACTGAGGTTAGCATACAACAGGGAAAATAGTTTTGCGTACAAGTGGGAGGGGGCGGCTTCCAAAGTGCGTGTCGATTATTATGATGATGACTATATTAGTATATTTATTGTTTTTGTGTTTGTTTTGTCATTGATCAGGAACAAAACATGGGCCAGCGTGCTTCTGACACTCGCGGCATCACATTCGAGGACGTGCGCGTCCCCAAAGAGAACGTGCTCATTGGCGAGGGGGCTGGTTTCAAGATCGCTATGGGTGCTTTCGATAAGACACGCCCACCGGTATATACCTAGTCTTGCCATAAATATTGTAATAAAGAAAAAAGAAAATTGTTAACTGCAAATAACATTTATTACT
>NC_052122.1:3075958-3083279 GCF_012273895.1 Zerene cesonia | reverse complement strand
GACAGATTCGAAATTCAAATGTAATATTTTTTTATAATTAAGTGTAACAGTATTTATGGCCAGACTAAGTATATCTTAACTTAATTTATAGAAATTATATTCTGAGATTTTCTTAATTATGAAATACTAAAAATAGTTGGAATGCGTTATCTGAACTTCTACATTTGTTTGTTTGTTTGTAATGGATAAACTCAAAACTACTGGACCGATTTTAAAACTTCTTTCACTTTCATTAGAAAGCTGCAACTCCACTGAGTGACATAGGCTATATATGTATCATGGGCGAACTGCTAGTTTATTTATATTTGTATAAAATTTTAGCATTTACGAGTTATAACACTAGACAACTCTGTCACACTAGCAAGAACTGCAATTTGAAACTGAATTACATCATATAAAAGTATTATAGTATGCTATGTTAAAGTATGCTAGTATTTCGCAACGTAAATGACCAGTATTTTCTAAAATTCTATATTCCTACAAATATATATGTAAGTGACGTCATATCAACAGGTGGCAGCCGGTGCTACTGGTCTAGCGAACAGAGCTCTCTATGAGGCTACCAAGTATGCCATGGAGCGGAAGACCTTCGGCGTGCCCATCGCCCAACACCAGGCCGTGTCCTTCATGCTGGCCGATATGGCCATCGGGGTGGAGGCCTCCAGGCTGGCCTGGCAAAGGTCTGCGTGGATGGTGGACCATGGTAAGTTGGATTTATTATTTATTTGTGAGCGGAATTTGTACAATAAACTTACAAGGTACATAAGGGTGGTAAGTAATAAGTAAATAAAATATTATAACATTGATTAAATACAAGATAAAACAATAATTTTTATTATGAGCACAACTCACTCGACTGCTAACATATAGTCTGTTTATAGTCTTACGTTTCATATCATATATTGCTAAAGTCTAGTCTAAAAAAAAACAAAGAGGAGTCTTTTTTTTTTTAATTTACGGGTACTGTTTTGTATAATTATACAGAATATGTCGCTACTACAATTCTGGAGATAACAACAACACCTCATATGTCCAATTTGTCCGTGCACAATAAATACAAGACAGATTAAATTAAGATGGAACTTATGGTGTTCACAAATGGCGGTATTATGGCTAAAAGACGTGTCTCCTAGGCAACCTTTTCAATTGTATAGTTAACTATTCAATATCGTTGGTCGTATCGTTTGGTTTAACCTAGAGAAGTAGAATAATAAATATTCATAAGGCAGGCATCCATCGACAGCCAGTTTTGAATACATATATATAAAATAAAAATAAACAATTCAAGTAAATTGTCAAAAGAGATATGATCTTTCAAAGTGGGTTTATAAAGTGGTGAAGACTTTCAGATCGCAAAATTGTGGCAACACAGCACTGCCATTCATAAAATAAAATTGAAATTGAATTGAATTGACTTTCAGATCTGTCTCGAAATTTCATTAGACGTTTTAATAATAAAAATATAATATAATGATGACAACCACAATATGATAACAATTGTGACAATGACGTTTTAAAATATAAAAACCATTCACAGGTCAGAAGAACACCCTTATGGCGTCCGTGGCCAAGTGCTTCGCGTCAGAGGTTGCGAACAAAGCCGCAGCTGATGCCGTCCAGATTTTCGGTGGAAACGGCTTCAACACCGAATACCCAGTCGAGAAACTCATGCGAGACGCCAAGATCTACCAAATCTATGAAGGAACCTCCCAGATACAAAGACTCATCATTTCCCGAGAAATTCTCACTGCTGCAAAGCAATCGAATGCCTAATTTGATGTACACTGCTCTCTGCATATAAAAGCATTCTGTAGTTGCGAACATAGACAGCAATGTATACAGACCTAAGTGTACTTTGGCCAAATATGGAACTAGACTGACATTAAAATGGGCTTCTGGTTTTTCTTTGAATAAGCAGTTCACTTTCATAATTTACACTACTTTTATACTTAAGGCTGCTTTAAATTTATAAACAAATATCATAAGAACTTAGATTCCTCTTGAAGTTGTTATGGAAATAAGGCAAAATAATAATGAAGAAACACTAACAATGTATAATTTAAATGTTTTGATGATTTATTTTAGAAATTTTTAAATAAATCTACATTTTTAATAGAATATATTTTTGGATGTGACATAATTATTCAAATAAAGATTTCTATTGTGGCCCTGTGTTTTCTTTCTTTTTTCTACATTACAAAATCAATTAGATAGTCGTATATTATTCTGTGTCTAAATAAAAGCCTTGGGAAATTAACGCGAAAACTTAAAGCAGTACTAATTAAAGTGTGGGAAAGAGAATCACACAGAATGGACTCTTTGACCCATTAAAATAATCTAAATTATAATCCGCCTGCATATAAGCAAATTGTAAAAGCAACAATTTGTTATTTCTAACCAAAGATCAAATTTATATGTTTATGATGAAATAATTGGCACCATTTTTTCACCAATAATAGGTTTAATAAATTATTAACAGAGTAATTACTGTAATTTTATAACCGACTCTTTAATAGGTATTTAGTCCGCGCGTTAGTATTGGCTCACGAACCATATTATAATATGGCTATCCGCCGTCACGACATCTGTTGCTGGCTCGGCGACCAATATGATTATATCTATGGACTATGAGTGGTTCGTTTATCTCTATTCCTAATAATGATGATATACATTCGTAAACTATTTATACAATATCATTGTAGTTCGTTTATCCTAAAATCTTATAAATTAGGCAAATATATAGTAAGCCAAACACGAATATCATTTACAATTTCGTTTTGTGAAACATTGTAAAAATATTGTAGTATAGTTGTTAGTATAGAGGAAAAACCTCTTAAACCCTTTTAATTTATACTGGAAACCCTAACCTTTGATTTTAAATTAAAGTAAAATAGAAAAGCAGATTACCGTAAATATTTATGAATAAGAGGTAGGTATAACTGGTAGGTATAATGTACATAACATTATACCTACCAGTTTACCTACATCTAGCAAACATAACGATGCGGCTGGCAGAGAGTTTGCAACCATTATTTTTTCTATTTTCTTCACCTTTTTTATATACTTGTTATTCTTGAATTCCTTACACCATTTATTTTAAAATGTCGAAAGTTTATTAATTACTCAAAAACAATTACATATAGTTGTGGCAATTTTTAAAGGCAACTTATCGCTGTTCTATCGCATAGTCCCTCAACATTCATTCAATTCTATAAAAAAAAATTCTTACTCGAATATAAAAAGGCTATACACTTGTTCAGATGTTTATATATTGTACATTTATTGTGAACAAACATTTTTGTGTAGAATGGCTTCGTTACGAAACCTTATGCAAAAAAACAAAAATAAATCTTATTTTAATCTAGAACATCCAGATGCAAAATAATGGTATACGTAATTAAATATAAATTGTTCATTGAAATCTGTTATAGACAAGAATGATATTTGCAATGAATAATAATTATTTAGTACAAATCAAAATGCTGTATCATCGACATCTATTAAATGTGTTTGAACTATATAACTGAGAACAGAGACATCTACATAGAACCTTACTATGAAGTAATGTCAATAATCATTGCATAGATGGCGCTTACATATACCGGATGTTATAGTAAATATCAAGTCTTTTAAATATTAAAGGTAATTTTATTTAAACGACATAAATTTCATAATCACTAAATTAATTAAAAACTTGTTTTAAATTCAAAGCTTTGTTATTTTGAACACTTTTAACAAAATTGGTACAGTAATGCTATGCAATCATACTCATACAGATTGACCTACATTCAAAGCCCTTGTGAAAGGATTGTGCAATAGAAACGGTCATTTATTACACAACGCAGCGTATTCATAAGCAAATGTAGTAATTTTGCACTATTTTCATGAATTTAAGCAGATATTACCCAAAATTTAAACTATCCTTAAAAGTACTTTTACAAATATTTTGGATAATTTTGAGAATTCAAGAACTGGAAAAATTTATAATAAAAGAATTAAAATTGACTAAATACTATTTACTTTAAATATAATGAAAAAAGCCTGTGACATACTTTTCTAAAATTGGGTTAGTTTCCCACTGCCCTTTACCGACTTATTTCAATGTCAGTCATGAGTACAGTAGTTCTATTGAGTCCGAGTTATGTCGGAATATCAAAGTGTAAGTGAAGTGGCCTAGAGACCTACATTTGTGTTTTACATGGAATTATCGGTTTTCGTGGACAATTTTTAAGATAAAACATTATTCTTTTACGTCTAGATGGTATTTCTTTTATTTTGCGAGCAGCTAAATTTAGTTGTTTCGCCCGAATATCTGTAAATGTTGCACGAAGATTCTCCAAAAATGAGTGTTGCGCAGGGTTTGGTCGCTTCCACGAGCCAGGTGAAGAGCGATATTATATTAGAAACTCCATCCGAATACGAGATGAGTTTGACAGAAACAAAACCAACGCAAAGCAATATAGAAATGGAAATGAAAATTGCATATGTGGATCCCACAAGCGGTACGTATTTCATCAATTAATCTGTTTCTGCTTCGACTAAATTTGTACAAGAACCTCAACAGAGATATTATTAGACTTGAATTTCATAAAAGCCGGATCATAAACCTATTGATTTAAGTCATTACTCACAGGTAGATAAAAAAGAGATGAATATTCGATTAAGTATTTTACCTTTCAAATTATATTTTGAGAATTTATATGAAAGGTAATTTCGAATTAGAGTCTACTTGGAAAGAGTATGAATAAAACAAGTTTTGGGACATGAGGCCATAGGGAATATGAATGCTTTTATTCAAAACAGACAAGTGCTGGTTGTATAATA
The DNA here is from genome assembly GCF_012273895.1 of Zerene cesonia. NCBI lineage: Eukaryota > Metazoa > Arthropoda > Insecta > Lepidoptera > Pieridae > Zerene > Zerene cesonia. Next base: position 3,078,455 of record NC_052122.1, on the reverse strand, counting down.
ATTACATTGTATGCATTGTGGAGGCTATAGGCTACCTGCTCGTACGCTCGGTCGCACGGTGTGGCAACGCCGCATTTGCTTTTCGCGGTAACTACGATGGAACGAGCCGTGTAAAATAGTTTGACTGTTTTTTTAAAACGGATACTATTTTAAAAGACTTACACGACTGACTAGGTTTGTAGAATTTGAATTTGATATAATTGAATGAATTGCAGTCGCGTACTGGCGATTGAGATTTGTTTTCCTATTGTTAGAATGTTTTGTGTTAGTAGGGCACGCTTAGTGGGCCCGCACTGCGGTGAGTTCCACAGTCCACAACATCACGTTATACAATATGAAGTAATCATGACGCGCGGTTGAAACACGCTTTCATACAGGGACTTGATGATATTCTCAGTTTTGATATTCCGCAGATCAATGATTGACTTGTTCTATCTAACGCTGTCATAATAGTACGGTATTGCGCAAACGTTCTGCGTATTTTTGTAAGTAGGCCGAGCGATCGTTCTGTTTGGAATCTGGCTACTATTTTACATTAGCGAGTTAGATTACAATCTAAAAAAATCGTTCGTTTCCTATCACATTTAGAAAAAAAGAGTCGATCTTAACGTATTGATATGTGTAATTATCTTGTACTCAATATCCTGTTTCAAACGAGACATAACAAACTTCTTTGTAAAAATGATGACAAATAATATTAAACCTACTTAAACGTAATAACACTAATAAAATAAATTGAGATAAAACTTGCGTGGAGTGTGAATGCGTGTGGATTTTAATAAATCGGATTTATTACGTGACTGAGGCTAAATTTTGTAACAAGTTACGCTAAGGATTTTGTAATTTTTGTAAACCATAAAATATATTAGTGATAGGCTGCTGTCATAACTATCATATACTAAAATGAGCCCCGTAACCCTGTCAAATTTGACCTGGAATAAACAATTGCCAAAAAAATAATACTATTTAAATGTCACTCAGAAATAATATCGTTTTTTTTTCTAATAAATACATATATATCGGTCAGTATTACAGTTTATCACAGCAAACTTCCTCATTACACTTTATAAGTATGGCATAAGTATTCTTTTCTACAAATCTTAAAAGGTCATCGACGTCGCTGTGGTGGGTAACTATTCCAAATTCTTACTCGTAAATGAGACCATATGACAACACTATCCAAATCAAACTAAAAATTGTTTAAAAACCTAAGAAATGTGCTGTCGGATTGAGAATCTGCTTCGTTTTTGGGAACTTCGTATAAAAAAGTGATATTGCTAACAAACGTGAGTTCCATATTTAATGGTATAACCAGATAGTGGAACAGAGACTAGCCCGTGATAGCGAATGAGATTGAAGTATCTAGGGACCGCCGGCTAGCAAAATGGATGCTTGAAAATTCCCAGAACTAGGCTTTAGCCCGTACTACGAAATCCGGAAAACTCTGAATTCTACACGGACGACGGACGGTACCATTTTTTCTTATTTCCTTTATAGTTTATTGCTTGTTTTTTTTTTTAATAAATTATCCTACTAATATTATAAATGCGAAAGTTTGTAAGGATGTGTGTGTGTTTGTTGCTCTTTCCCGCAAAACTACTGAACAGATTGTAATGAAATTTGGTACGTAGATAGCTGGACAACTGGTATTGATCTTTTTAAGACTTATATGGAGATTTAGTACAATCTAATAAAATAAATAAAAAAAAAGATGAAATGGAGAATGTTAACAAATAAAGTCAGAGATAAAGATATATAAGTGAAAGATAGAATTAGTTCAATACGACAGACAATTTCCGATTTATAAGTAAACGCGCGACGCGAATTCGCATTCGATGCGTGTGGTGGTGTGACGTCATCGCACTACACTCGCTATGCTACCCTCTCAGTGTCGTGCCGTCTTACGTTGCACTTAAAACTATAAATACTTTAAAAAATACCCAATCCAACTACTCATATACCTACTAAAAATGTGAAAAAGATGGAAAAAAGCTATGAAAAAATACCTATGTATCAAAGCACAGTTTATTGGTATGAAAACTACTTTGCTGTCGGTGTACTTAGTGATCTCATGCAGGTAAAATACACTTATGTAGGTAACGTATATTTGTACGTAGGTAGCTTACATTAAATATCTAATATCATTAAGTATTATAATTTTAAATCAATCAAATGAAAGGGAACAGAATGTAAGTTCTGACAATAAAGCTTTGCACTCCTGGCCTGATGTTATGTAAATTGGTTCACATAAAAACTAGCGTATTTGTATATATGTCGCATTTATTTTTCTAACTCGCGAGATTGTAATCCGTCGACAAATTGTGATCGGTAACATTTGCTTGCAATTTAAAGCATTATTTTTCCTCGTAAAGTACCTATTATGTTGACGATTTATTTATACGAAACGTCCGTCAGGGGCAGTTGTTATACCTAGTCTTGCCATAAATATTGTAATAAAGAAAAAAGAAAATTGTTAACTGCAAATAACATTTATTAC
>NC_052122.1:3069925-3074958 GCF_012273895.1 Zerene cesonia | reverse complement strand
GACAGATTCGAAATTCAAATGTAATATTTTTTTATAATTAAGTGTAACAGTATTTATGGCCAGACTAAGTATATCGAAAAATAAATAGAAATTTTACTGTGACAAACTTTCAAGCAATTTGCCATTACACCTTTAACATTTTCCATTTATTTATTATAAAAATACAAATACGGTTAAAAAAATGCAAATGGCGTTGGTGACGTGGCGTAGAAGACTTTAAACTAACAAATTTTCAATCCGAAGGAAATGTCTGATTTTTTTACGTAATTGGAAGGTCGACACTATTCAATCCACCACTTACCGTAATACCTAGTACAACGATAAACATATTGTAACAATGCACTTTGGTTAGGACCTACGAATTCAATCGAAAACTCGGAGCTTCGAGACCAGGAAAGCATGCTAGAAATAATTTCGTTTTCAATGTATCTGCACATTATCCACCACTGCTCGAAACGATGAAGGTAACACTTTGAGGAAACCGACATTTTTAAGAATCAAATAACAATGACTAACTTCTTCGTTAACACTCAGTGGCATCTGTCAAACTGCATCTGGCCAGCATGATGGATAATTGTCTGAACTCTCTATCATCTCATTGGTAAATGAAGCTGTCGTATGAGGAGTTCTAATGCAGCTTATTCTAGAAGATATAACCGTTGGAAATGTTTTAAAATTTATTTTGGCCTTTTAAAAATATTTTTGCTAATAAATGCTTATAACTTTAAAATAAAGAATAGTTCAAGGGTTGTCGTTTTTTACGATCCCTCATTTGATAACCGTATTGCTAGGGTAAAAAAAACCTTTTATCCGTTTCGTTTTGTACATTTATGTGGCCTATGTATCTACCACAATAATTCTGATGATGGATGGCAATGGCAAATCAATGTCAAAATCAGTTCAACTGTGGGTTGTGGGGAGGGAAATGGTTACAATTTACATAATAATAATAAATACTTTACATTACCTATCTTCTATCGGCTAAATAGGTAAAAAGAATGAATACAATAAAATAAAATAAAACAAAGGATATAAGAAACAGAAACACACTTTATAACAGCGCCTATTACAGAATAGCAGTGAAGTCGATGTAAATACAACTGTCCCATTTAATAACTACTTGGGTGACGGGTCTTCAATTCGCTAGACGTATAATTAACTCGTTACAAGGGAATCCGAAATAGACTGCGCTATTAATTGTCCCTACGTCACAAAAAAGCTCGTTGAATACACAATCATAGTAATTTGTTTGTATGCAAATGACTATTCTTTATCATGTCCTATTATCACGTTATAACGACACAAACTAAGAACAATCCACATTTTATAATTGCTCACGATCTTCTTATCACAGAATAAAGTCAATTGCTTTTATGATGTGCATAATAAGCTTGGTCAGTTAAATTCCAGATCATAAAATTATGATAATTAAATATGTGATTGACTAATTATATATTAATCATATTTAAAACAATATGTGTTTAATACCTTTAGAGTCAGATGTAAATTCATTGAGTACCAAAAAAACGAATTAAAGTTACCGAAAATATCTTATTTCCGTGTTAGAATCTGAAGTACATTATTTATGAGGCTAATTTTATATTTTTTCATCGAACGTAGTATAGCGCACTGCGCATTATACAATTAATATTTAAACAAACTAAACTATGACAAATGATTACAGACCGCATCAAAATCTGAAATAATTGAACGTGTTTGTAATATCGCTACCAAGCAACTAACTCACTTTATTATGATAATGTCGATTTGCATCAAGGTTAAATATTAAAATAGGTCTTCAAGGAGTTAGCAAGTGCAGGGTCGCCGTAGCATACAGCAAACGATTCATTATAGTCTACCCATGACCCTCGCGCATGCAACTGTGGAAGTTACAGAAATATCGGACTTTCAAAACGATCATTACATTGCAAACCATTATCGCCCTTATTTACCTTATACGTAAGGATTAAGGCTGGACGGACAGAACATTAGGATGTTTACACGCATTTAGTAGGGAGATACGTCATGCATGTGTGCGTGAGGAACGTTGCGCTAGTGTGCAAGCATGACCAACCACGTGTGAATTTTACAAATGACACTTGTGTAACAATACGTTGCGCAGTGTATTTCGTATTTTTATCGTTCAATTAAATCTTCACATAAAGTTGGAACCTTCTAGTAGCTTCTAATTAATTTTTAAACATAAAATTAGTTTACAATATAAAGTTACAGTATGTTAAATTTTAAAATATTACAATTATATTAATAAATTAACAGGATAAGAGTTCAGATTTTTGACGAAGTTTTTAAATGCATCGTCATTCTCTTTCCTCGTATTATCTACACCTACAGGGTACATTTGTATTAAAGAAAATATCACCGATGTATAAATTCATATAATATATCATCATCATCAATTTAATAATATTTCAATTTAAAAAATAAAATAGCAAACTATATCCAAATTGAAACTCATTATTGATCCAACTAAGCTTCTTACAGCTCTTTTGTCGCGTCAAATTATAAAGCAATTAGATACCTACCGTTTACTACACTAGTTATTTGCTGTAGAAAAACCAAACAGATACTGTGTCCTTACAGTGTGTAACGAATTACAAAAGCAATTCACTATTATATTCGCGTTCACATCGAATAATAAATATTCATATGAACTCTTTGCATCGATCTATTAAAGCGTCGCCATGGCGACAGTGCACCAAAGTGTAAAATACTCATAAGTATACTCAGGTACATTTTTCTTTTCAAATATATATTTTAATTTCTTTGTTTTTATTATTATTATACGGTACAATCCACACGGTACGCAAATGTCATCAATATCAACTATAGATAAATTACAAAGAAAAATATCGATTTTCCATGCATGAAACGTCACTATAGAGAGCTTTGTCTTTACCATAGATAAGTATCTACAACAAATCTGCTTACGATTGGCACGGCGGAACGAGGTGACACCCGCGCTCTTTAGCTTTCTTACGTATACCCTAATGTGAAATATCAATGCAATAAAAAATGCGTCTATTATTTTGTGAAGACGATAGTTTCATTTTAGTTTGTTTTTTTTATGTAATTCAAAACTTACTGTACCAATTTCAAACATTCTATTAACAGTAGACAGCCATATACTAACCGAGTAATATAGGCTATATTTTTTTTTTTTAATTTTATTCCCGATTCAATCCCGATGAGGTCAGGGCCTTGCCTCCGGCGTCTCCTATACAAAATGAGAAATAGTAAAAGGTAATCCTATATTGCAAAAAAAGATTCACTGTTTTTTCATTGAGAAATAATACGTATTGACACATTATTCTTCACGATATGCATTCACTAACTAACAGTGTCACTGTTTTCAGCTGGTGCAAATTTGATGATAATTGAATTAGCAGAACCAGCTTTACTGTAGGCTTTTAGTGTACACAATCCGGGCATCAGATATACAAGGGAAGGGATGGATTTTTTATTTCGTAACTGAATAAAGGCGGTGCTAATTGAACGTCATGTAAATTTATAAGATAGATACTCGTAAATCATTAAGAACTTGCAATAAGCGCTGAATGATTAAATGCCTTATTAGCCTCAACCCAGTATCACGACCATAACCGAGTTACGTGACTTTTCAAATTGAAACTCAATTTGCTTTCACTCTAATTACTTAGCATTTAGTATGAAATGCTATAATTCAGATCATTGACAGAACCGGTTAAAGCGCTCTGGTGTATTACGAAGTCCCAAATTCATATACAAATATATGAAATCACATCATGAATGAAACAAATATTGTAAAATATGGACTTAGTATGAATCTAAAAAAAAAATTTGGATAGTCAAACGGTTCCAGTAGGGACACTGACCCTAAATATTATATCCTTAATCATTGTAGTTTGTTGCTTTAAAATCTTATTTGCTTTGTTTAGCACAATATTAAATACACTCCAGATTAAATTATTTTGATATTAATATAATAATCAATATTTTCAGTCAATTTCTAATTTCTATTTGTTATTACCCCTTCGGAGAACTACGGAATACTAGAAGTATGTATAATAATGTTCTGTTATATTTTCTACGAAACGAAATATCTCATATTTCATTTGATATACTCATAAAAGCAACCTACAATGCAGGATTTCACATGTTTTTTCTAAGAATATTTGAACTTAAGTACATATAGATACGAGAAATGAATATTATTTAAATCAAATAGCTATGGTACGAGTGCAAACAGTGCAATAATATATCTCATTTAGTAGATATAAGGATATAAAAGTGTATAGAATATTTACAATATAGCTTCGTATTTATTCAGTGTCGAGCAGATGAGAGGTTTCCTTCTACTGCTTTTGTATTCGACGTCTATCGTTATACGAATAAGGTTAGCTCATGCAGATTGGATAAGATGCATTTGAAGCTTGTAATTTTAATTTTTTATTAAAAAAATAAGCATGAAAACTAGCACATACCTTTATGTCCTACGTAGTGACCCATTTTCCTCGGAGTGGGATACTCGACCTCGTTGCAATTTTATTTGCTATCTGTTAGTTCGGTGTAAATTATTTCAGGTGTCATACATCTGAGGGGCGTTAAGAGAATTCTTAATGACGTACCGTTTCATTGGTTTCATTCATCTATTATAGAATTTTCTACGTGGCGTTTTAAGCTATATATTTCAATACATCAGCGTAGCCCATTTCTTTTGAACACTTTTTCAACCACTGGTGATAGATAGTAAAACAGATAAAACACAAGAAAATACTAAAACAGATAAAGGTATAATATTTGTGTCATTTAAACGCTTTAAAGAATTCTATCATCCGTACGAATAATAGGAACTATTTCGTCGCGATTAAAACAAATCGTTATTCGTTAGCACCTACGTAAATACGTGATATGTATATTTATTTGTCTGAATACCTTTTAAACTAAAACATATCTAGAACACTTATACTTAGTCTGGCCATAAATACTGTTACACTTAATTATAAAAAAATATTACATTTGAATTTCGAATCTGT
>NC_052122.1:3031644-3068925 GCF_012273895.1 Zerene cesonia | reverse complement strand
AAGTAATAAATGTTATTTGCAGTTAACAATTTTCTTTTTTCTTTATTACAATATTTATGGCAAGACTAGGTATTGACATACTTAATGAATATTCTCTAGTTTGTGACTTCATGGTTACCATAACTTCTTCTCGTGTTATATCATAACAATTTAGTTGTAAATTCGCGGATAAATCCATTTACGTCGCACCAGACTTTTTTTTTAAATTAACAATTAATTGTTCTCTTGAATGTGGCGCAAGGCTGATGGTCAACTGATGTTAAAATAGAATGAACTGAACCGTAATGCTCATAGTTTACTGTGCTGTGTTCGATATGCGATTCTTATTGCCAATGTATGTTCTAATTCTGCAATGCTTACACATTTACACATTAACGAATGCCTTCTCCCGTGGCTGAATTGATAAATCATCACTTATTCATTCTTATACAATTATAAATCAGTTATTTGAATGTAATTATTGTTTATGTATAAAGAAATAGGCTTTAACCGTAATGGGATGTATTAATAACTTAGTTTTTGGCGAAGAATATCTTTCGCATAATCGAGTCGACTAGAATTTAATTTTCTTAGATAGTTTGCTTCTTATAGTAAGTATGTATATGCAGCCAGAACTGCCTGCTACCTACCGCATTGTATCTACATAAGATAGATACTAGATAGTTTCAGAATCTCTTTAAAATGATATTATTTCAAAACTTATTAACATTCCCAAATAATATCATGAGCACCGTTTTCTTATATAAATTTTTTTTTTCACTTACAATTTAAGGAGGATAAAGTCGCTTTGACTTCGATTAATTTTTTCTCTATTAGTGTTTAAGTAATCGTAATAGTGAGTTTTGTAATAAAATGACGAATTGCGTCTCTTCTTCACGTATGTTGGAAGATGCGTGAACATATACGAGTAGTCCCTGTTATGTAAGTGGCGCACGTAAGCACCCCCCCCAACTATTAGCTGCGGATGTGTTCCCCACTTTAAATGGGATCGTGATCTAGACAGGATACTCTAATCACAGGTTGCGTTATAACGTACTGTAAACATTCTGATTTCTAACTATAACTAGGCTGAGCTTTGTTTACTGTTTACCCGGGTATTATAAACATTTATGCGTCTTTAGCTTTCTTGTCACTGATTCCCCTGTAATGTGCATCTAGTCTACATGTTATCAATGCCACCTGGACTTTTTACACCGAAAACAATTAAATGTGATAATGGAAACCGTTAAAAAGTAGGTACGTACGATAAATAAACTCGACTCGTATAAAACACTTTGGGAAATGACTGCTCTTTACTATCAGTAGACCTCGTCTGTGACCCACTGACCCAGATACGTAGAGTAGCAGTCGCACATTATCCACGAGTATGTCTTACTCTGAATAAACAGTCACTGTTCTTCGTGAGAGTAAATAATATAAATTATTTTTACATTTTACGACGTGATATCTGTAATACATTGTATGCATTCACATTATGAATAGTTAATTTTCTACTTCTGTACTGTGCTTGTTGTGATGAAAAAACAAAATAATGGGGGAAGTAAATAATGAGTGTATAAAAAAGGGTTATCGGTGGATAATTTTGAGAGATTCGGAGCATGTTTCGTGTAACATAGAGGAGCAGACATGGTTGCATATCACTTCGACGATTGTGCAACAGCTTTGTATGAATATTGCAATGGCGAAGCGTACAATACTGCGTTCCTGCATTTTGTTCTCATTCAGATATTGTAGTGGCGACTGACCAACCATTACCCCGATTACATATAGTTATTATAACCATCTTCTAATCGAGTTGAGTTTCATCCCCAAATTCGAGATTTCGAAGAGAAAAAACTTGAAAGTTTCAAAATGTTATAAATTACTTTGTAACATATTACTCACGTATTCCTTTTTTTTGATACTTGATATGTTTTTATTTAATATTGAATATTCCCCTTAAGACACTGCTGAAGCTATAATAATCTTTAAGTATTCTTAGTACTTCCCTGTTTTCTTATTTTCCATCCACTTACTTAGCTTGTTTACCTTCCTTGATAGACTTCGAGGGGTATCCAGGGTGATTTTCTATAATTTTATTGATTATACGTTGAACAAGCAGTCTTAGTTAGGAAAACATTATACAAACGGCATAAAATCTTCCGAGGGTTGGTAAACATTATCATGATGTTTTCAATGTAATGAAAATTACAATCAGGGTTGATTTGTTGTATTTTATATGCTATATAATATATATATAAATCTCGTGTCACAATGTTTGTCGTCAATGGACTCCTAAACTACTTAACCGACTATAATAAAATTCGCACACCATGTGCAGTTCGATCCAACTTGAGAGATAGGATAGTTTAAATAATTTTAATTACGATAAATGACAACCCGGGCGGAGCCAGGGCGTGCAGCTAGTATGCTATAAGTTCTTAGTTACAGATCAAGCTAAACTTTTAAAATTTTGTCAGCAGAAAAGCAAATGAAGGAAACAAATAAATGAAGGAAATGCGACTACCATAAAATATGGTAATAGGTTTATCTATAGGTATCTATACTTATACTAGCTGTACGATTCGGCTCCGCCCGGAAGGTTATTTACCTTAGTTTTTAAATAATATAATTATCCTATATCTTAAGCTGGATCAAACTGTTATGGTGTGCAGATTTGATTAAAATCGGTTGAGTAGTATTTGTAGTAGCTGGAGTCCAAAGCAGACAAACACACATTGTTTAGTAATGTTTGCAAGTAATTTTTTTATGTTATGGTATGTATTAAGATATTAAGATTATAAAGAGGAATGATTTGTATGTACATTTTGTTTGTAATGTTTTCAAGCAAATACCGAAACCGATTCAAAAAATTATTTCACCATTAGAATGCTGCAACTTCACAGCCGCAGCCAGTGTTAAATTAGCAACATGTCGCTTTTGGTGAGAGGCTAAAAAATATCGTTCCTTCAAGCTGTCTCTATTTCTAAGGTTACCATAAACTGCGACGTATATACATTGTCGAATGATTTTTACCCGGTCTATCAGCGACTTAGCCTATAATATAATAAGTTGTTATAGTGAAGCTTTGCTGTTGAGAATATATCCAAGCCTTATCCTTAACAACGCATAAGCAGAAAGGAGAAAGTAATCTTACTAAACTCTATTGATACTACTTCATGAAAGGGCTACCGTGAAAGCCTTTTTAAAGATTGATTATTAGTCTGAGGTATTAACGTAATGAAATAAAGCCGTTTAAGAGTAATATAATGAGTATGCATACATATCTGTTGTATTAAGAAAGAATGTATTATCAATTTTAAATAAAAATAAAGGCAGAACTTTTTTTAACAAACTTACGTTAAACAAAATCTGTAAGAGATCAAAGTAAGTTTCTTGACCCTGCGTTATTGATAATCTTCGTAAAAATTATTCGCAAACGATGCTTATGCATAGCCCATAAAATTGAAAGACGCGTAAATTAATAGTTTAAATACTGTATCACTAAATTAATAGAAAGTTCTGATTGAAGCGTAAAATATGTATTAAAATTGGCTTTAACCAAACATACAAAGCGTTAACAACTTCTGAATTGCTAAGAAAATTAGGGCGAGCGCTGTAAATATCTACAGGCCAGGCATCACTGTTGTAGCATATTGGAACACTTAAATTCTCCGCATTGAGCTGGCCAATAACATTAATCCGCATGACGTGGTTCGTCACCCACTGACCCGGGTCGTCAGCTTACTGCGACATAGTTTTGAGCAGAAAATCTTTATTTACACCAACATTACATAAAAACATTGTTTCAGAATAACCATTGCCCACTCGCGCTCAAGTGCGAATTAAAAAACATCACTGTATTTTTCAATTTCCACCAATAAGATAAATCATAAGTAGGTAAATTTAAATTGTTATTTGCAACAGGTTCGAGTGGTTTTCCTGACGAACGTTTTTCAACGACCTAAACGAAAACAATATCGTTGAAAAGAATTGCGAATTTACAATAACACTTCACTGGATCTCTATTATACAATGTTGAATAATATTCGTCCACTCGATAAATTCCTATATGAAAATTCAAAGTATGCATGATGAAACTATGACAATATGAACCTTTAAAACTATTTCAGCCATTGGACGGATGGTGAATATTGGATTTGTTAAATGTACTTCTGTGTACTAAAAAAATTGAAAAATATTCAAGGTATGCATGATGAAACTATGACAATATGAACCTTTAAAACTATTTCAGTCATTGGACGGATGGTGAATATTGGATTTGTTAAATGTACTTCTCTGTACTAATAAAATGGAAAAATATTCAAGGTATGCATGATGAAACTATGACAATATGAACCTTTAAAACTATTTCAGCCATTTGACGGATGGTGAATATAGGTTTTGTTAAATTTACTTGTGTACTAAAATAATGGAGGCAATATTTACTGTATTATTTTCACAACACGTGAATGTGATGTATGCTTTTGTATAAAAATAATAAATTTTAGTATTGTACGGATGACGGAACTCGAGAACTTGGTAAATACCCTGTTCTAGGAAATATAATGGAGTATTAAGAACTTAATTGGCGTGTTTTGTACTGACAACCACATACGTTGGAGTGAAAAATGTCCATTCGATGTAAACATAATCAACTTTATGTCAGCCACCGACGTAATGACTCGTAGGGCTTCCCACTACTGTGGAACAGTGTCCTTGATATTTCGTAATCAGAGACTCGTGGGGTTTGATAGGCCTATTGTTTAAAAACGAAATTATGCAAAAATACGTAGCTTCAATGGAAAATAAATGAAATATTGTTTCATTACTGTGAGCTTTCGAGCCGAGTCTGATTAAATCAGCCAACACACATACCTCGGACTTCAAAATCGATAAATCGAGGTTCGAGACCAGGCGAGCGTGCAAGAAATAAATTGATTTTCCTATTTAACTGCACATGTGCATAACATCATCACTGCTCGAAATGGTGAAGGAAAACATCTAGAGGAAAGCGGCATGTCTGAGAATCAAAGATTCGACGACATGTGACATCTGCCAACCCACACTTGGCCCGCGTGGTGGATTATGGCCTAAACCCGCATAGGAGGCCTGTGGCTCAGCAGTGGGAACATATATGGGCTGATGATGATAAATTTGCTAGACAAGTTAAATAATATGAATTATGTATATATCTCAAATTAAAATCCCTGACTTTATTGAGGCAATATCTCTGAAGATTGTAAGTTGGTAATATGAAAAGATCAAATTTAACAAATCACCAATCTTTTTCCTAATTCATGATGATATAGGGGAGTTTTAATATTTGTGATAAATAAATTATTAGTTATTTTTGTCACGGCATTAAATTTGAAAGCAATTTTTTAAGGTAATAGTTTTGGTATGTTAGTAATACTTGTATATTAACAAAAATAGTTTTAAAAACAAAAATGAGAAATAAAAAAGGAGTAGACCATGAAACAACTTATTAATCAGTAAATGAATATCTTATTGGGCAGTTAAATTAATCTAAAAGATACCTAAGTCTGCTCCAGTTAAATTGGTAGAAATCGGTTTTTTGTCGTTTTGTAAGTAAAGTTACAATTGCAATTAGTCTAACCCAAATGTAGTCATTGTAGGAAAATATATCCTTAAAAATGTATCCATAATTAGATAAAAATAAATATGTACCTCCGTAAATGATGCTTTAGTAGTAGTCACCTATTTATGGTAATACTAGCTGCGCCGCGCGGTTTCACCCGCGTAAGTCCGTATCCCGTAGAAATATCGGGATAAAAGTTGCCTATATGTTATTCCAGTTGTCCAGCTATCTACGTACCAAATATTTTCATTGCAATTGGTTCAGTAGTTTTTGTGTGAAAGAGCAACAAACACACACACATCCTTACAAACTTTTGCATTTATAATATTAGTAGGATTTCTAGAAGAATTGGAGCCTGTACTCCAGTTTTAACTGGGAAGCTGAATACAATGCAGCAAAACAAAAGATTGACTGCAGCAACTAATAGGAATGTGTTTTATTATGACTACAAACCCATTCAGGTCAAGATGTCTGCTCCATTCAGGGGGAGATACTACGAATGATTTAGTTCCGCCGTTTCATAATCTAGTTATGTGCATGGATTCAGAGCTGTCACCGTATGAAAGAATACAGAGTGAATAATTTAATTTGATCTTTGTTTCAAGCAGATAACAAAGTACCGACCTATATAATGTTCTCTGATAGACATTGCAGGATAACACAAAGGTGCGTATGTATGCGGGCGCGTTTACGATTACGGACGTTTTACGCAACTCCTAACACGCGTATTGTGTACATCTTTTTATATGTGTCTCATTGTTTCAGCTTTTTGCAATGCGCTTATCATACTGATAGTCGAAAAATATCCATCATTTTCACGATATATATAGATATAGATATCTGGGGCTAGGCACTCCGAATAGATAGTAAATTTATAAACATCACTCCGAAGAGATTCATAATCAGTTACCGACATTACGACAGCCTTTGTGACGAAACTGTTTTATTATGAAACTTTCTTATAATACAGCTGATAACAAATATTATTGAAAATAAATGCTTTTACGATAAGATCAAGTGTTAAAAGATAGTTAATTGTTTAAAATAAGCACAGGTTCAAATGAGGATAGCTAAAGATGTTTTTCATCGAAATCGTGATGAAAATAGAGGCAGTAATTTATTATTTCTATTTTTTAGAATTAAGATAGTAAGAGTTTTTAAATAGTGAAGGCAGCGTCCGGTTTTGTGTATTCAAAACGACAGTTTGAGCTCTATCTGTGTCAAGGTGTGGATCGACACTTGCGCAAACCGTTTTTTAATACTACGCTCGGTTGCGAGGTAATTAATTCGATTCGGAGTGTCGCAATGAACGATACTTGCTGTAGATTTGGTGTATTTGAATTATTATTCATGTTAAATTTTTGAATTCATGAATCTTAAATATTGTTTATGATAAAACCTATGTCCTTTGTCAATCAAATGGATTTCATTTCATTATATAATTTATGTTTTTTATTATCAAATAGCGTACTTTCTACTGAAATAGTAAAGAATATAATATTCTTCACTCCATAAAGTACACTACATTCCAGTACGTGATTTCGATTTATCAGTTATTTTCCAACATCCGTGCAACCGCATCTATTCTTGCCAAGATTTTTTACGAAGAAAAAGTTAGCACTAGACATTACTCCAACTGTATATTCATTTCATGGTTTGAAACATAACAGTACAAATAATCTATGAGTTAAAAGTTGGTATTTATTATTGAATTTTGTTTGATTTAAAGTTGTTTTGCTAAAATATCATTTTTTTCACGTGCATTCGTTTAAAAACACTAGAAAGTCAAAAAACAACGTGTACCTACGTGTAGTACTTTTATAGAAAAATCGAAAGCAATAACGTGATAATTCCAGCTCTCTATCACACAATAGTACCAGCCAAGGGCTAAAAAAATAATATGAAATTAAATTAAAAATGGCTCAACAATGTCTCCTTAATAGCTCGATGGCCCTGCTCTCGATAGGTCTCCTTAGATGGCTCACGAGCAGACTAGGTCGAGGAAAACAAGTACGAATTCAGTGTTATAACTTGCTCTGTTAAATGAACGACGACTGATATTGTTATCCAACGATGCTTAACTACTAACATGTTTTCAGCCTCGTTAATGTAAATGTAGACATGTACGGCGTCATCAACAGTATAATCTTGGAACGTTGCACTTAAGTTGCTCATTGGTAAACGGTTGAGTGGTTGTGTGGTCAGCCGTACTCGGCATATGTAGGTATGTTGTGTGTTTGTTCGAAGTTTGTTGTTGCGTGAGTGGCCTTAAGTTTCAAGGTACACAAAAGTTTACTGCAAGAAAAATTTAAATACATATCTCAGCTGCGAATAAGAAGAATCAGCAGCTGAGTGCGTGATCGCTTTTATTTGTTGTTAATATAATTTATGCGATTTTAGTTAAATTTAATCATGCTATACTTATGTCAGAATGATATCATGTTTATGGTACCTTAATATTAATAAAAACTTATTGCACGGACATATATACATGCTCCATGTCCATATTATATTGAAAATAATGAAGGTAAAATAAACAGGACTCAACATTGACAGTGTGTGCACAAATTGATATTTAATTGTGACAAGGTGACGATTATAAATGCAATTAGCATTCACTTGTAAATGCATACGATG
Organism: Zerene cesonia; assembly: GCF_012273895.1. Classification (NCBI taxonomy): domain Eukaryota; kingdom Metazoa; phylum Arthropoda; class Insecta; order Lepidoptera; family Pieridae; genus Zerene; species Zerene cesonia. Next base: position 3,060,707 of record NC_052122.1, on the reverse strand, counting down.
CGTTCATTGTACTTTTGGGTCAGTATAGTACCTAGGTTCTATATATTCAGCCTTAAATATGGACATGACTTGGCATTTTGCCCTGGGTGCGACAACTATTATAATAATGCACACTGAAATCAATCCTTGAGCTCCGTAGGTAGGCTTTTTTGCCGATATATATGATGGAGATGCATATCTCTACAAGTGATACCGATGTACATAAAGTAACATACAAAACAACATGTTAAGAAAAATTCAGTATTAGGTATTATTTGCGTTTAAATTTACTGATTGTTTTTGATTTGCTGCTCCGAATTACCGCGACCCACACGCTTTTCATTTTCAATTGGCGATTTCCTATAATTTCCAATCAGAGACGGCGACTACTCACTCCACGTATTTATTATTTTTTTCTTACTACATTGTGCTTTAATACGTTTTAGCATGGCGAATATTTTTATTGCATTTCAGTTTATAATGTCTTAATGTTTAAGATCGCTACGACACGCCCCGCTGGTCATTAGAACGTCCATTACATCGCTTACGGATATTTTTTTGGATAACATACTCGTGCTAATCATATTATGCTTTTTAATTTTTAGTTTTATAGCATATAAATGAAAAATGTTTAATTAAATAGGAAAAAATTGTCACGGTTCGACAAAGTGACGCGGGCTCGCATCCCGCCTCGTGATCTATTTTTTTCTATTCTTTAATTAATAATGACTCAAATTATTCTACTGTTTTATTCGTCCAAAGCATCCCCTTTAATTATTATAATAAATAATGTTTTACGCAATAGTTTTAAAAATAACGAAACGCAATTAACTTATCCATCGTAGATCTGACACGTGTCTGTACTTTTGTAATAATTCGATTTTATTTTCGAGTGAATTTATTAAATGTTGATGTTGATTATTGATTTATGAAATTATGCGCTTGAAGGTCATAAATTAACGATTTTCTTGAGTGTACCATGATCTTTCAATAATAGGTATATTAATTAACGATTTTACAAAATAAGTTGGGTATGTACCGTGATTTTTAATTCAAACGGTTCAATAATATATGTATAATAGTATACTAGCTGTGACCCTTTTCCTTTTCCTTCCCTTCCCAGTCCTTTCCTTTATTCCTCTCGCCAATCCTTTCTTAATCCCTTCCCAAAAGGTCGGCAATCCATTTGTAGAGGCGTAAGGTCTGCAATAGACCTTATGCCTCTATAAATGTTTATGGGCGGTGGTATCGCTTACCATCAGGCGACCCACCAGCTCCATTGCCGACTGTGATATAAAAAAAAAAAAAAAAAAAAACCCGCGGTTGAAACCGCGTAAGTCCGTATCCCGTAGGAATATCGGTATAAAAAGTGCCTATGTGTTATATCAGTTGTCCAGCTATCTACAAAGCAAAATAGTATTATTATTCACCAATAGATGTCAGGAAAAAAAAACACGAATAAAACACGAATATGACATTTTCTAAAAAAGATTCCTAGCTAGATCGATTTATCGCTAAAAATAATATATGTTTTTATTGAATAAGTAATGCTAAAATTCTACAAGATTAAATTCTGCACTTGATTTTACAAGGAACTGTGAAGGAGATATAATTTATATCTTCGTTAGTTGAAACTTTAGGTCTTCTAATGACAGTCACCTACCGCCTATAACGAGGCTAAGGCGACATTATTTTCTATAGTGTATTACATTTAGAAATTAGATATGTAATCTTGTTTTCTAACAAAAGAGGAATGCAACGGAAAGCAACGAATATGTATTAGCTTCGAATAGACTAGAATAGAATCGAACGATTCAATTAAGAATCAGATTCGTTTGACGTCACTTCTAAGCCTAGGTTATTTTAAATATAGTACCAAATGAAAATAACTGACCTATGCCAAATATAAACATAATCTAGTATTTAGCAAACTTAAACTGCGCGTTATCCGATGCATTTGATATATACTATTCGAAGATATCGCTTATTCATCTCTGTTCATTCATAAACATTGGAAAATTTTCAACGCACATTTAAAAGTGTAAAGCAAAGTGACACGACGTGGGCAAGAGGAATTAATCAGTTGAATTATCGATTTGAAGTGAAACTTCTTTAGAATCGTTGTGATTTCAAACCTGATGCAACGGAAAAAACGACAGGTAAGAGACACAAATACAAAAATGTGTAGAATGAAGCCGGCAAAGAATGAGACAGAAATATACATACTATTTTATATTATCGGTCTCTCCTCTTTGTTAAACAAATAAACTTTGTAATTATCCTATCCTTGTTATATATATTCATCTCATTCTTTTGACGATTTACTGAAGTTTCACTTCTATCGTGTGTGAATCGCACACACACCTTTTTTATAAATTTTGTAACAAGTAGATACCTTTATATATAAATAAAAGATTTTCTTATTACCAAGAAACATTTTTAATTTGTGGTTGCTGTGCTAGAGCTATGCCTAAACCTGTCCATAAAGTAGTTAGATTGTTACTACTATATGTGCAGTATACATAAAATTTACACAAAATCGATAAATTGATCATTACACGAGTAAATCGATAGCTATTTGCATAACCGTGTCAAAGTAATTCAAGTATAGGTATAACAATATGGTAACCAAAATAAGGAGATGCGTCGATTAGTGCTACCGGTGATATCAGCTTATCTATAGGTGTAACGTCATTACAAGCCGACCACAATGGCTGCTAACCTTCGCCTACTTACTCGCTCAGTCGGATCCAACCTCTCGGTATATCTTTTCATAACACACGTTTATCCGTCTGTCTCCCTCTTAAGCGCATTATATTGTGCAGTTTGATATATTAGCGGTTTTCTGAATGTAGGTATGGGATTTGCTCAAATTGTTTTCTTATCAAATCCAGGCCGTATTGTAGCATTTATTGTTATTTAAGATTACTCTGCGAGTAGAGAGGCTCTCTCGCCGAGTATGTGATACTCATAAGTTTAATTTTTAGTACTGGACGTTTACGTAAAGGCGAAATCGCTAACGTAAAACCTACGAGCGATTAACTATATTGTCGACTATCAGAATATATGATGTGGTCTACTCCATACCTACCACAATGCGAATTAATCATATAGGTGTAAACCTACCTAAATACTTAATAAGCATAATCAACAATTATATGTATTCAAATTCATTAGCATAAAAACATAATATTAATATAACTGTAACGAGTTGCTCTGTGGTTATTACTTATTACTGACCCTATAGTATATTGAGACTATTAAAATTTAGTAATCAATAACGTTCATTACGTACTTTACTTATATGTGTATATTTATTTAACCCACTAATCCAAATAGACATTTTAAAGGTGACCTTATGTGTAATAATTAAATCAGTATTGATACAAATGTTATAAAGTTTGAACGTAATTTTTGTGAAATGGTCTAAATAAATGTAGAAAATATAAACACAAATACTTAAAAATCGTAGATTCATTTAGTTTACTTTTACAAGAAAATTGATCGAGAATCACTGTTTCTAATGAACAGCAAAAATACATATTATTTACTTATTCGTATTCAATGATCCAGCAGTCTAAATAACAACATAGTTAACTAGGTACAATTTTCTCTCAAGAAACAAGTTTCAATTTGAAGCACAAGCTTCTATTAGTTACGTATTGATATTTTATTCTGAATAAAGATTCGCATATTATTGATAGCTGTTCTCCATTAGGTCATATTCTCTTCCATATAAGAGCGAATCGTACCTTTATCGTCTATATTTTACTGTGTATTTTTTACTCTTAAAACGAAAAGGCAATTAGCTGTTTTTATAAGAAGGGAGATTAATTCTCGTTTCATTTTATAATTGGTTTTTTTTTTACCAATAAACAAAGAGAAAACCTTTAAATGGAGACCAATATCGATACTAGAGTTGTACCGAAGAAAAAATTTAGACATTTTAGCAATAAACAAATTTCGGATCTTAAATTAAGATGTTGTTTTCAAATTCATTAATTTAGCGGCAATCTCCACTGCTATAATGCTTTCTAGAAATAAAGAGAAAATATATGAACCATATCGATCGAGCATAAGGACATTAAATTGTTCGGAACGAGCGAAATATTCATACACAGTATGACGCGTTTGTGTAACCTACATTATATTCGTGTCAACTGCACTTCTGTTATCCTCTGCCCTGGATTGAACGAACTTGACACACTTTCCGCTCTTATATGGAATACCTAATAAATAACACACTCACAATTACTGCAAATTCATCTGTGTGTGTTATTATCGGAGCAGTTTACGTACTTGGTACATACATAAGTACTATTCACGGTTAATAGCAAGGATATACCTGCATACTGGCTAACGAGCGATTAAATAACAGTTGTCGTACACATACCGTGGATATTAATGTGACTAAAATTGACGACTACCTATAGTGTGGTGGATATAATGAGGTAAATTGTTATGTATGCGAGATAAACATCCTGGAATTATTTTTATCTAATGACTGGTTTCAGAGGAGCAAATGGTAGAAAATCCCACAATTTTAGATATGAGACAGTTCTCTAGTGTTCTTTAAAAATCGCGATCTATTAAATTCCTAATACAATTATGCAAACATAATTGCTTTTTCTAATATTTTTAAGAGTAAGAGAAAACACAGTGCAGTAAGTAGAAATAATACACTGTGACGTTAGCACCTCCTTGTCGCAAGGCAAGGGCACGATACCATCGACAGGCTTACCCGTAACCTCCTTGCTATGTCAAGGGAGGTATGAATGTAATTCCCTGTGACCTATTTTTCTCTTGATCTTGACCCGCTTGACCTACTTTCGGGGAAATGGCAATAACGTCCCGCTGAAGTGTAAGCGTTGAAACAATACTAGTGTATATTTTGAAACTACGCTGTGAGCTACACTTTTCCATGTTTGTAACACATTGTTCGCAATTCTTTTATATTTGGACTACATTAACAGGCATACTTTATTCTACTGGTACACCCCAAGCACCTAGCGGTATGGAACATGCTGTACGACCGATATTTAGATCTACCGGATATAATTATAATAATCCACAAAAATCAGTGGAGCCGTTACATCGCCAATTTTATATATGAGGTAGACAGATATAAGATAGAATGATTTTAAAATGAATTTTTGTGTTTATTACAGTACCTATAGGCAATATTTTTCTTATATTGTAGGTGGCTAGATTTCTATAAATCAACTGATTTCAAAAAGGTTAACAATGATACCATTAGCTTAAAATTTAACAGCGAGAATATAACCTCAAGGTCTAGATGTCACAGACGAAATAGATCTATTAATACGGACCCTAATATTAAATGGTGATTCTAGCAACTGGTTCCAATACAAACATTGAATGTGGTTACGAAACGAGTTACAGAAATATCCGTTCAGGATTGACCATCAGCTCGTCTGTATCCCCCTGACCTACTTTTGTGAACTTGGCCCATATTCTGGCCTAGAAGCTTCTCGTACGCAGATAGTAAATAAAACATAGCGATCGAGAATCATACGTATTAAAGTAGATAAATTGTAAGCATTACGTATTTATTAAGTTTATTTTTTAATTAGCTCTTATTATTTTGCGTTGACGTAAATACGCTGTGATTTGTTCGCTCAGTTTTACAGAAAAACATCCGCTAATGGAGGAGCTTGTTGTTGTTTACTGTGAAACAATACTTTTTAATGCTTCTGTAGATTCAGGATTATCTACTTATATTATATTTTCAAAGTATTTAATACAGACATAAAACAGAGTGGAAAACACAAACAAAAAATATTTTTTTAACTCCCGGAAAACGTTGGTAAAACTACCAAATGGATCGAGACCATTTGACAACTGTTTCAAATTTATTTTTGTTATTATTATTTAAATTGGTATGCATCGGAACATATCTACGCAATTGAGCTTTGAACTTGATCGTATTGTAAATCTTTATAAGTCTTGATCTAACAATGACCATCATAAATCAACTCGGTAATAGATTGTATCAACAATAGGTAAAATGGAATCACCCTTGACACAGTACAACAGAATGCAAGGGAAGTCCTTTAAGGAAATTCTAGTTTTCAATGGAAAGTGAGATAGCGAAAGGCCTTGATCGTTTTTCTTTGTTTTAAATAAATAACTATGTACATTTATAGCTTATTTTCGCTTTAACTTAATAAACATTATATTCAAATATATCATATATTTAACATATATTATAATTAAATTGACTGTGATAGGTATCTGAGAATTTTGAACACGATGTCAATCAACAAATTTCAACATTATTAATTGATAATATATATTGATATAAATTTTATATCAACGATTTGCATTATTAATTGGCTCTTTATTGTGGAGCTGGAATATTCGGCTAATATTTCTTGAAATCGGATTCATGTTCATTGAGACTGTTAAAAGGCTATGACGTAATGTTAAATAATGTCATAGTGGTAAAGTAACTACTGTTGACATTCTATATAAGGAAAATGCAGATAGTATTCTGCAGAAGCATAATTGTGTCGAGGTCGTTGCGTTCTTGAAAATGGATCGATGCTTGCATCAGAGGCTGCCATTTCGAGACAACTTACTTAATTACTTTATAATTTTGTAATAAAACAATAGCAAAATTACTAAACAAATCTAACCTTCATGCCAGCTGTTTGTAACGTTAGTACGGCAAAATATTACGTTATTGGTGCGTTGTAAGTTTAACGAAGTTCTGTTGAAGATAACGTGGGCGGATATTTCGAAATAGACTTTTTAGAATTTGTTAATTCTGTGGCGCAATTTTTTGTATTATTCTTAGTTTTTTCACGTAATAACCCAAGGGTATTTGGGAAAAAATATTATTGTGTTCTAAATATGTTAATAAAGTGAATGCAAATATGGTAGATATTCGTCGAAAAATATAATTTGATAATTATAGTAGCTGATAGTTATTAGATCCTAGATTAAATGTTTCTTATAAATAGGTATTTTTATTTCATATTTATCAGTAGCTTTATAACATACATCTTTCTTGTATCTAACAGTATAAAATTCCACGACCGTCCGATAGTAAGAATTCCGTTTCTAATCTTAACGAAAATACAGCGGTCTGCCTTTTAAGAAAATTATATTGAAAATGCGATCTGATCACGTAATGCAAATTCGCCGAACTTTGCGACAACATGAATATTATTGGAAATATAAAGTAATGATACGGATGATGAAGATTTCGATGTGAAGTGGAGTGAATCTGAATATAAAAAAAATTAAGTTAATAAAAAGGTTTCACAACCTCGATAAAATGTGCCGTTATGAAATATGTATTAATCTGATATACACATAAATATTAAAATATGTAAACAAGAAATAGTCAAATGTTCTTATTAAGAATGATTTGTACCGTGGGTGGGTTTGTGTTTTCTCTTTCGCGAACCTTCGTCAGATTATTGTCAATTTCCTTGCAATGACGCATTGGATTTTTTAACTCTCATATCCACTATTTGTTATGTGTCTTGGAAGTTTTATTTTACCTGCTAATTTATTTATCAATCGCTGGACTTACGAAATTCATAATTACTAATAGCGTGTCTGCGCATTTGTCTTTGATTTCATAACGACATTTGCAAGGATATTGTGCAATATTTTCTTCAGTAACTACATCTTACGGGCCAAGGTCAATAAAGAAAGTAAATTAGTATAGCCACCGTATATACGCATATCCGCAAAAGTAATTTCTTTTGGATCCCCGAGGAGCGAAGCGTTGATTGATATATATTACGATGTAATTCAATGCCAAAGAGATTGAAAAATTACACGAGCACTTAAGTTCTATCTGAGTACTACCGGATGTTATGATAAGAGCGTACATGTGTATGGATGTTGTGAACAAAACAAAAGACTAAACTATGGAATTCATTTAGTGCGAATTGGCTGAGTTTATCGTATTACCATAGTTCATTGTATAAATCTTTTACCTAACGAGTTAGGAGAATCTGACCGATTACAGTTAAGTAGCGTGACGATATCGTGATGCCAATTTTTAATTAAATTTAATTAGTGGCTAAATATTCGCAAGGTTGAAATGGCAATGTAGATTTTTCCTTTCGTCTCTGCGCAACACGTTAAGCCTTGACATCAAAATATTTCGGCAATTACTTGAAAAATACTTATGAATTTTTTTACATTTGCATTCGTTTGGGCTATTTAATTCGTATTCGAATGTTTTATTATTATTGATTTATTTGGGTTTATAAATAAACTGTGATATAGCCCGTATTGGATTTTATATACCTAAACTTATCTTATAGAACTAGCAGTCTGCCTCGACACGTGCATATCCAACGGTGAATGGTTTTTGAGATCGGTCTTGTAGTTACTGAGATTCCGTGATTAAACAAAGAAAATAAACTCTTCAACATAAATTTTACTACAGATTGGTGCCACTGAATTAAATCTTCTGTGTAGTGATTCATCACTTGTATTACTAACTAATAAACTACCTACTCGTCTGTCTATATATTGATCAAACTCCAGTGATAATGTATTTTAACCCTTATTTTCACTATTATAAAATCATAATGGTTGTAGCGATCAACTAATACATGAGTAAGTTTTTTTTCTACTTTTGCACGATAATATCGTTCGTGTATTGCTGGTTGCTTTTATGGTTAGGTTAGGTGGTGTGAACGCCGGTGTCCTATGATGCCTATACTTACGAGACGTAGGACGCACTAAGCGGCCTCGTCGCACTAAAAGCAGTACCACTGTCACTAGGTAAGTGTGTCAGTGTGTCAGTAGGACGCGCGTCATCGGCGACCATGCCGCCTCCCGTTCCCGCCCCCCCGCATCAAGGTCCCGAGAGATTGCATTTGACTCGATAAAGCTGAAATCTGTAGGACAATACGTTTTAAGTTGCTCTTGTTTAGACTGGCTTATTCGACTGACGAACAGTCAAGTGTGACGGAATCTTCCTAAGTTTGTTCGGGATGTATTTATGTTTCGGGCATGCTGTTTATGTAGGTACTTATCCTGTCTTGCAAGAAAATGAGATCTTACAGTGTTACCATAAAATGGATCGGATAATCCCGTCGTTTGATTCCCAATTTGATGAATAAGCTTCATGTCTTAAAAGTGAGGTTTACCTTATGCAAAAATTGTATTTTGCAATTGTATAAAGAGTGTTTTAAATAAATGCCTCTAGTTTCCTTCGATACGATTATAAATAGAATGATATGATACGACGTGGCTTGCCGAAAGGAAATGTCTATTAATGGTCTCTTTTGGTCTCTTCCGTCCATCTTGAACTACCATGTTTACAGGTATAAACCAAAATGTCGTATTACATTTTAGAACTTCCTTTAGAACATGATTTTCGTATTTATTTCGTACCTTCTGCTGGAAAAGCAGTAGCCAGATAACTTTCGCTCTTGATGTATCCATTATAATATCCATTTTGCAGTAAAAGCCAATGCATACAGATTATAAGTTCCATGAAATGTTCATTATGCCGTTTAAACGTATGTACTTAATGTATTTATTAGCATAGCGTGTTTACGTGAAATATTCTATTTATCTACTGATATATAATAATTTTCATAATATTCTCATAAGGAACTTCGTTCTTACATCGATGGAAATGAGTATTTAAAATTTCTCTGTTTCATATGTGTGTGTAAAAAAATTGCTTGTTAACGTTTAAAGCTTATGGTTTATTTCTAACTCTGCATTGGGACACTGAGAAATGCGAAAGATGATACGATACGTCAGTTCCTAGTAGCATATTTCTGTCTCATTGTGAACGAGTCCTAGGTACATTTTATAATCTGTGGTTTGAATCTTTTGTGCTGTTATCGGCGGTCCAGGTGGTCGTTGTTATACGAAACATTTATAACTTTAGACACTAGTTTGAAAATGCTGTTTTTGATTTATTTGCTGCATTTATTGAAATGACTTTATTTTGTGTTTTGATATCTGGTAACAAATTACTTTTGACTGACGAGTAAAATATAGGATTTGCCTGTGACCCTCATACATCATCACTGTATGACCTTGTGTCATTTTTCGGTACAAATTCAATTTTTTTCACATTTTAAGTTTCAAATCTAATTGATTAATTAGATGATTAGCTTATTGTTGTATAGAAGAATCCGATCAAAGAAATTCGAAAGACGTCATTTTATTGTATCTAATAAGAAAATTTTCTCATATATTTTAACTAGTTTTTAACTTTATTGTTGTATGTTTCGTTTTACTATAAGAAGCCGTAGGAACGGAGTTGTGGACAATTTAATTGGTTAAAATAAATAATATCTTGTACAATAGGAATTGCTAGTTTGGGAGATTAAGCATGAAAACTGTTTTCACGATAGCGAGCACGACAAACTTGGAGTTTAAAAGTAAAGCTTATGCTAACTCCCCTACAAACGCATCAAATGTAATTGTGTTTGTGGGAAACGTACGTGTCTCTGAGCATATGTCAAAATATTAAGATCGACAAATCGTTATTAATCATGTTATTAAAAGCATACCTACATTTAACAGTATACCTATAGTACCTTCTTGGTAAAAACTTCTTCAAAACAAATAAAAATTCAAAACCAGATAATAACTACGTCGTATAGTTAATTAAATCTACTATTTATCTATTGATTCGACTCTGTCTGAACTTGTACTTGGCAAAGCAGAATCTGCAGTGAGATACTTGCGGAAACGGGGTTTCATTAAGGCAGTAAGACAAATATCAAGATACAAGTAACATACGTATCAATTTCCTGTACACAATTGACTGGTTCAGTAAAATCCTTATCAGTGAAGTTGAAACGCGATATTGAGAAAGTTGTATCACGATGTACACCTAAAATCTACTACAGCGGGCTATCAAATTATCTTTCAATATGTTATTATTTATGCATTGAAATTCTGATTTGTCTGTAATATCAGACATCGTTAATAATTGAAAGCCAATGTGTACCTACATTTATTTTATTTATAAATTTAATACCGCACACTGAAATACGGATACGCGAAATAGCAATATTGAAAGCATGTTGCTTTATTTAATATCATGGTTCAATTGAAAAAAAATTGCTTCGGGATTATAGACAAGCCGCAGTACAATATAAATCGGAAGCTTTTTAAAATCAATTTCTTGTATATATTTTTTTTACACGTTGAAAGAGATTTCAATATAAAAATTTCTTTATGGGAAAATTATTAATTGCTTCCTAAGGTTAAAGCCGTGCCGGGTATTTTTTATGTTTAGAATGCTTACGGACTTAAGCCAGACACCGGTCGACTTTGTACAATAACAACAGAGTTTTTGACTCTATCTTCAAAAGTTCGCCATAGTTAACAAAAGATTTAAGATTAAGCATTATCCTTATATAGATATTTCCCACTGGACAAACATATAAATACACAAGAAAATATGATAGCAATTGAATAAGAAAAGTTATCGATACGTAATGATAAAAACCTCATTAATAAAATTCGAAACCTGACGAAACCGACAGAAACTGAACTAAAATTCCTCTGTTCATACCGATATCAAGATATGGCAACCCTATCTGTCGGTAATGTATTGGAGTCGCAGGTTAAAGCATTCAGTTATCATAATTTACGTATATAGCAGTAAACAGTACTCGAGCAGAAGGCAATGTGGGTTGCGCGTTTCTTTTCACATTTCGAAGGCTACAGTTGTGCAATGGTTGACTCGATACCGTAACCAGAATGGTTGAAAAATATGACTTCGGTTACGCGAAATGTTTTGTAGCTTTTCGCTTGTTAAACGGGTATTGAGTTGGTGCTGAAATATTATTGTATTGAGTTGGTGCTATATCGGAAAAAGTTGGTCAGGCATATCCCGGCTAGAAAGCTTCTTAAAATAACACCTTAATTAGAATAAGTTTTTACATCGCGACTATATATTTAGGAGAACAAAATCCTCTCATTTAAACATATACATTTATATACATTTAATATATATTTTACGACCCAAAATCGAATGCAACGTCTTTTTGAGTACAATAGATGCAGTCTTAATCATCGCTTATTATAGGTACTATAAGGCACTGCTAATTGTGAATGGCGATGTATTGTTCGTAACTGTGACTTCACAACGTTACTTAGCATTCAGTATGTTTAAACGTGTGTTGCCCTTTGGCGAAATTGAATTTCAATTTATCTTGGTAAGTGGGTCGAGCGTTTTGCAATATATGCGTACCGATGAGCGTCGTGGAGACGTCGCTCGTAGCTGTATGAAAATGTCTTTGTATTCGACATATGAAAAAAAAAATTTACGTAACGTAGTTTCGAATAATTCACAACATTTTACACGAAAATTTATGGCTTTTAAAAAGTGCCAATAAAAAAGTATAAACCATTAGCGAAACCAACTTTCGCAATATGATGAGTCTTATAAAAGGATTTAATTCGTTTTCTTGCAATAAAAAGGCGTGTGCGTATATTACACCTACAATGCAGTGAGTTTAAATCATTACAAACACACAATGATACATGTTAATTGCGTAACGAAACCAACTTTCACGTAAACCTAGCCCAATCAGTTACCTTTTGTAAAGCTGTCCAAACGCTTGGCAACATAAACATTTCCAAGAAATGGGATCGATTCATGATTATCTAGCGCGGCGTAGCGCCTGTTGTTTCTGGATATTTCCTACGATGAAGATAAATAAATCAGAATTGCTGATTAATCTATTCAGTTTAGTGAAGCGCAATAGAATGATTGCGGATAACGAGGGTTGACGCTTGTGTCAATATGAATATGTTGCACATTTCCCTGGATATTCTAAGGTCGTCTCTAACTTTACGCAACATTAAATAAAACATAATTATTCTTGACTAATTATATAAAATTAACATTATGTTAGATTATCTACATTATTCAGAGGCGTTCGTTTCTCAATCGCTATCTGACCTTGCAGAGTTGAGCAACTGACTGGCAGACCCGAAAATGAGCCGCGTATTTTTTCTACTCGTATTTCAATTACTGACAAATTATTCAGTAACAGTTTCGTTATATTCTATTTACTGCAATTATTCGAAGCCTTCACATTTACGACCACTTGAGGTAGAAATTACAAAGAAATGTATACCTATAATCACTTCAATCTAGAGTCAACTTTACCGGTAAATTTTATTCTTTAGAAAATTTAAACTAAAACAATCGTTATTTGGTAATCCGACCGTGTACTTTCTTACATAAAGTAATTATTATCATACAGGTTTTCATGTCCTCTTTCAACCTTTTAAGAGGCATATTTTATACTCACTCATCCCAATTTAAAAGGTTGCAGTGGGTCCCTATTAATGCTACTAACTTTTTTGATCTACAGGATAAAAAATAATCTCAATATAACATTACAGTATTGAGAAACTTCCTTCAATGGCTCTAAAAACAAACTCTACATCAAACAATACAATATGAGTATGCAATATGCATTTAACTGCAGCTTTCAGACAAACGATAGGTTATTGCTGTTTCCTTACTAACCCGCACACCGTTTCTGCAAGCAGCCTTGGGCCACTTCCACGTGTGTTGTATTTTCGTACAAATGGCATGTATTGATTCATCGCACTTTAAAGCGTCTATGGATGCACTAAATTATATCTAGGCACGATCGACTAAATTGCTTTGCCTGCAAGCGACCCATTATACTGAGCTCATGAATTGCTCAGTCATAGATGTCAACAACATAGCATGGTTTCTAGAAAATTTCGATGTAGCTTTATGATTTTAAATGTCGCTAATTTCCATATCAGTTATCAATTGATACAATACTGTTATCTATAATTCACATATCAGATACTACGATTTTATATAGCTGGCAATTTCGAAGTATTTCATGTTGTAGTACGGTTTGAAGTTAAGTAGGTATTGTAAAGGATGTGTAAGCTTCAGTTTATCGAGAAATTGACCATCATGGTCACGTAAAAGATTCTAATTATTTTTTAATATTTTAGAAAAAAATTAAAATAAGAACAAATGTTTATTTGCAATTCGATACATAAACTCAAACCTAAATTATTCCGTTGTATGCAAGGGTTTCTAGTCTGATTATTTCAATATTATTCTCGATAGTAATATCTTTTATGGCATCCATTAGCTAGTCAATATTTAATTTATTTTAAATATGACGCGTGGTAACATTTTCAATTACTTTCCTATTTCTGCTCAAAGTGGTAACATTTTCAACCGAGAAATCCTATCATCAATATAAGATTTCACGATCAAACACTTCTATTAGACTCTCAATGCATCAATCGCTGCAATAATAATCATTTACCATAGTGGGTGCCTCGTATAGGTACCGTAATGACTATTACGTCTGTATGAGATTTGTTTACTAAAACATCTAAAACATCCGTTCTCTAAACCTTTATAATCATAATGTACTACAGTACCAGTATAGTGCTAATGTAGGTCAAACAAAGATATACTAATAATTATCACACAAGCATTTAAACATAATTAGCGGGTTATTGTGTCGCGATTATGTGCAACCTTCAAAGGCCTCGGGCCCGATAAAATTTGTGCCAATTTTCACGTCATTCGTTTTAGTTTGACAGGTGGCAATATAAGGACTAGGCATTCGTGTTGCAAGTATCAATAAAAATTGTATTTTATTAAGTGGCGATCCTGTAAAATAAAATTTATGTATGTAAAAAGTACAGGTATGAAAATTTTTCTTTATTATGAAGGTAAGAAGGCCTCTTATGAGATGATTTGGCGAAACACGAGAGGTATTGCCGAAACTAATCATCGTTGCCATTTGATGCTACTGTTGCTAGAAGGTCCAAATATGTGTGTTAGTGCTTTCCAGTCCCAGACGAAATTGGGTTGCAAATATACAGGTGACTTTTTACAAGAATATAAAACAGTTTTTTTTCCCTTACAATTCATTGTTTGAATTTATAGTCACCATGTCAATTTTAAGGTTTACTTTTCAATTCCTTTTGGAATTTCATTGTGTTTTCTTGATTAATAATTAAGTAATAGACAACCATTTTGTTGTCTGATTATATATGTTGATAAGAGACAATTGGAGGTTCTAATATGAGATTGTTCATTTTAGGATATTTTCAAATAAAATCATCTAGTTTTTAGATTCCGGACATTATTAAATATTTATTCCAAGAGGAAATCCTGTGACTACGACGCCATGAGACGGGATGTAAATGCAATACAAAGTTAGCAAATGGCTTATTTAAAGTCATTTAAATATTTCGGTGTGCCCAAGCATAGCCAAACGTTATCTCATGGAATATAGAGGCATTCTTCCATACAGAAATACTCGTCAAAGTTCATACGCGAAAAGCTAAGTGAAAAATGAGAGAAGAAAAGAAATTGCAATATTTAGTGTTTATTTTATAGTCATTGTAATAAAGTCCAAGTATAAAGAAGAAAATAAAATAGTATCTCATGATCGGCATGCTTACGCTTTGTAGATTGATACCTAATAAAAATATTGGTTGAAAATTTTGAATTTCAGAAAATATGTGCGTATTTAATTATTACTTAAACATAACTAATAGTCATTAAATGATGTTGTTGATATTAGGATATTCTACCCTACACAGTATGTGATAATGTTCATTACTCATTAGAAACGATACGAAAGCCATGTTTAACCTAGTTTTAATTAAATTTGATTAAAATGCAAATGGGACCGAACGCTATTTGTAAGCAGTCGCAAAGAGTTGTTAATAAAAAACAAATAATTATGTTCCTTTATAGCTTAATTAGAATTTTAACTTTAGAAACAGGTATTTTTTCCAGTATTCATTCCATTTTCCATAAATAACTCTTTAAATATTGATGTGGTCTTTTCTTCCTTTTCTCGGAAGCTCTCAAATTGTCCCGACATAAATAATCACACCAAATCGACATTATATCTTATTAAATTGCCTATAAAACCATTATCAACTAGATCATTGTCGTGTTGCCTCTACACTTGAGTAATATTCAGTGTACGAGTTGAATGGATAATTCTCAAAGCTTATATTGTGTGATCACTTTGAATTTGATATGCTTGTACAATGCAATAGTTCAATAATTATGATTTGTATCAATTGAACGTGCAGAAAGTGTATACAAACTTTGAACTATGCATATATGAGTCATTGTTTGCGTTTGTACTATGGTGCGATTATTGAGTATCGGAAAGGTCCCTAGATTTGGGATTTGAATGCAAGCATTTCAATCGAAATGTTTATAAACTTATTTATGTGTATTTAGATTGTAGTTGGACGTAATATTTAGGTATATAGTTGTCTCTGTTTAGTTTTTTCATAGAGATTTTCGGAATAAAAACTATCCTTAAAAAAGTCTCGAAACTATTTGCAGAAACTGCTTTCCGAACCGGTGGAAAATTATAATTTTTTTATATAGTGACGATTCACAAGCGCTTCTGAACGAATTCTAGGTGAATTTTTTTAGTTTGCACCAAGTTTCATACAATTAGATTCAGCAATTGAGGCGTGATGAGACAGACTTACTTTCGCATTCATGATATAAGTGGGAATTTCATCATTTCATTGTTCGAACTTTCCTTGACACATAATTAAGAATGTCATAATAGATAATAATATGTACAATTATTTAATGATAGGTATATCTACTCACAAGTGCGTAGCGCTCGTCGGTGCGGGCGCCACATCACTCAGTATTTTGTAACACTGCTAAAATCGTGGTAACCAGGCCAAGGCTCCACTTATTTACATGTATGTGAGAAATACCGTTTACATTGTGTATTATATACTACTAATATTCACTATATTTCTGCATCGGTCGATGATGATCGTACCCATATTTCTAATTATTATTATTGGTATGCATGGATGGACTGTCTTTAGGTACCAAGAGTTTTGCTGAAAATTGTTTCGAAAACATTTAGTGCGTGTTGCTAAATTGAGTTTTAATAACTTTATTCATTTGTTCTGAATGAGCAGTGTGGGAAGTCGTCCTCGGAATAAATAAACCGAAGGCCTCGGATTTGCTTATCAAAGCTATGTACTCAAACAAAATAAAAATAAATTTGGTTTGGTACATAATATGCGATTCAACAAAGAATAGGATCGTTTCAGCGCCATTTTGTGTCATCATAGATTAATTTATACGAACATAATTCAAAATAAAATAAACCGTTATTTAAGTACACAAAGAAATACTAATGAAATCGTATTTTTAAATGACTTTTTCGATCAATGGTAATAAATGACACATAAAGGCAATTAAAGTTTCTATTCTCATTTGTGTCGTATATGCTTTGGTAAATTTGGAGTAATGCCAATATCCTCAAAAAAAAAATTGAGTGTGTTTAATTACCAAATGTACAACGAAAGTAAATGTTAATACGGCTTTATAAAAATAGATGATTACATATCGATATAAATATAGTAGATACAATAATGATCAGTTACTAATAATTGTTAGTAGTTGAATGATGTATTCGATTCACCGGGTGTGTGGGTGTACATTACGTGTCCTGTATTATTCGCGGCGAGTGGATTGTATCCAAAGCCGTCATGTGTTAGTGTGCATGCGCCCGCGTCGCTCGCGAATCACCTCGAGGCTTGATAAAAAAGTGGGTCAACGCCTAATTATGCTTAATGTAGTACCAAGTTATGCGTATCACTTCTGATGGATTTATGTTAATGCATGCTGCTACACGATTGCGTTCATCGCTTATTTTTGTGGTTTACGTTAGGTACATGTTGATCGGGAATGAAAAATTCATTTCGCAACGGTGTTGCACAAATCGTTTTGAATAGAAACGCTTAATAAATACACGTGTTGTGCCGTCTGTAATATTATTTAATCGAAGCAAAATAAAAATTACTTTTGTACATAGAGTGAGCAATGTTGATGCCAACGAAATTGTAACGAAAATTAAACTGCTTTACCTTAGTATATCAGCCTCCACTAATCTAAAATAACTGTGGTGGGCCAAATGGATAATATTTTTAATGTTTAATGTTTATATGTCATTGATCTTATCGAATGCATTTTGTAAAATAGTCGTTCAATGAATAAGTAACTAAGCAGCTTGGATGTGGAAAAGAACATTCTAACGATGCAGCTCCGGGAATCACTCACAAAGACTTCAAAGAAATATTAGAAGTATATTCCATTAAAGATTATGTATTCCAAGAAAAGTAATATGAAAATTATGAAGAAATTTAAAGAATCTAAGATCATCCGAGCTCTCATCTTGAGCTTAATAAGAATCACGGAGCAAAAGAAAATAAGACAAATTTGTAGAATATGTTCATTAAAACGAGCGTAAAATAGTTTGTATTTATATTTCTTAACACTATTTAAAATACTTTACATTTTATCATAGGCCAGCCTTGAGTATATACCATGGGAAATTATGTATGAGCAATGCGTCGACGTAACAAAAATAAACATGTGATTCGGAAACCTGAATACAATCTGAGTAGGTACCACAGAAACTTGGGAGTAACACCTATATTATCACGATCATGACTTACATAGACTCGATACTAATTAAAAATACTAATTAAGGAACATTACAAATATTGATTATTCACAGAAACCAGCCGTAACAAGATTAAATAAAATATATGTACAGAACAAAATCTGAATTTATATTTTGACACTTAAGCGGTATCTCGCAGTCACCATGACCGACTTATTACCAGAGACTTATTTGCCAGTGATGTGACCGCGCCGAATGCAGTATTGTGTAACAGTATAATGATTACAGTATTGTTATTAAAATTGCTACAACTCCATCTTGATATGGATGTAATCAATGATGAACTGAGGGTATGTGTGGAAATATACTGAAGTCTTCCATATATAGCAACCGGCTATGCAAGGGCAAGACAATTGTAAGGACGAATTCTATTCTATTTTATGCGTGAACTCCTGATTTTGCTATATTAGTACTTAAACTACTTGGTTTTTTCGTCTTAGGTAGGTTAGTTAGTCATTCGTGCTACAACGCTGTTAGTTGAATTTATTATGTTTTTTATCAACACGTCCATAAAAAATCGAATTTTAACATATAGTATAAGTAATGGTGTGTTTTACATTTTTTTTTTATTCTAATTGCAAATTAAAGGCTGTAGATTGACTACAGATTACGGATCAGAGTTCGATATTGAAACAAAGCGTTAAAGACGATCTACAGCTATTTAAGTATTAAACAATGCAGAATAAAGTCCAACAAAAAACTTTCCACAGGTAAATTTCGTAAAAATAGAATATCATAAAATATTAGTCAGATAACATTTTCTAATAGAACTCGATGGATCTCGATATTAAAATTTTCCATTGCTCTGAACGGTTTCGCGAGTCGAAGTGGGTTTCACATGATCGACGTAAGGAGTGGTGTAGGTACACTATGCGGACCAAAGTCGGTAAGCAAGTGCAAATAAAAGTAAAGTAAAACATAAAAAAAAAGTGTACGAGGAGACAGTTGTTCCGTGAACCGCCAGTTGACCTTGAGCCTTCCAGAATGTACGCTCACGGCGAAATACTTGCTTCACTGATCGTACGAACTATCACGTTAATTTATTATAATAATACACTCTCATAGCAATTATGCGCTAGTCTGGCTCGCGTCAGGGCCTTGCCAAAGACTTTTGTAACACTATTCTAGTGATTTTTATTATAAACAATTATCGACGAAATTTTTTTTAGATCAACAAATTGTATACAAAATTTTTCTTGTATTTAAATGCGATATCATAGCGCGTTTAATGTTCAATAACATTATTCAAAATTTTCTTTGTTCAACTAAAATTGGGTCACGAAAGTGGAGTGTTGTATGCATAATTTTGAAAGCCCACGAATATATTACCAATCGGAATAAGAGCAAGGATTTTGAAACATCTTAGTTGTATTACTGGTTTCGAAAACTTGGATTTTATATTTCGTTGGGTTAGGTTAGGTATGTAGGTAGGTAAAATCGGAAATATTGGCAGGGCTTTTTAATACGTTTTTATTAGCTTTTTAAGTTTGTATATTACCGACACCTATAGTCTGCTGTGTGGAATAGATATAAAAAAATACAACGAGTTATGTAATAGGTTCCTTTTCACATGCACTTATCATATTGTAAGAAATATAACCAAATTAATTTGCACTGATTAACTCATGTACCTTTTGTATTTATTCTTATAAATTTATCATTTTTGTGTTACATTAAGCAATGAATATGATATTTTAATAGTAATAATTATAACCAGTAACTTTAAGGAGTACAGAAAATGGGGTTATAATAATATTTTTTATTTAAACCGATCCTTATATGTACTTATGTATATTTATTTCAGTTATATCACATCGTAGATAATTTAAATACATGATAGAATTTTGCTGGTGCGTCGCCTGATGGTAAGCGCTCCCACTGCCCACTGTAAAAGATAAGGGAATTATCAGAAGAGAGAGAAAGGACTGGGCATAATGTCTAAGTCCTAAGATTTATGGAAATAAAATTTCAACGTTGCAGTTGATTCACGGTTGCCCAACAAATTTTTACCATAAATACGAGGCTCGATGCACCATATACATCATTCGTCACTGTTGAAACTATTAGTTTTTTTCATGGTACGGACAATTTGGTTATTTCTATAAACAAACGTACTCGAGATAAGATTAAATCCAAACATTGTGTTTATTTTAGACATATCATGGGAACGGTATCAAAAAGAAACTCGGTTGCACATTAAAAGAGAATAGTATAGAAAATTACGCTAGTAATTTGTATACAATGTATACAAATGGGGCGTTTCCAGGATGCTGTGCTCCTGTGTTCTGGATTTAACCGCACGTATTCGCTATTAAATCTAGATTTCAATGATCCTAAGACCGCTCAATCGAAGTAGAATTGAATGAGAAACTACTGTTCCTACTTCTACCGTTGTATGAAGATGTCTACTGAATTATGCTCCATATCCTCTAAATGGTTTATGTATTGAGTGATATTTATTGACTGATGAGGTGAAGGTTCCCGTTTTTATATCATCAAATACTATATTTCCGCCCACGGCTTCGCCCACGTTGTCAAAGGAAATTCCTATGGGAATGAGACGTTTCGCAGCACTGTCACAGTTATAATATGAGTTGGGATAACAATCAAATAAGTACTTTAGTTCCTCGTCTTAATACAATATATATTTAATGTATTTATAACCCCACATCGTAAAAGCGATGGGGTGTTATAAGTGACGTATCTCTGAGCGTCTGTTTATTTGTTTGCGTGTGCATGCGTGCGTGTGTGGGTAGTGTCTGTCCATGGTACCACAGCAACCCAATAGATTAACTTATTTGAATTAAGTTATTTATTTTTATCAAGTCTATTTTTTAACTACTTATCTCAATATGGGTTACAAATGGATTAACAGATTATACTTAAGATTGAAATTTTCAAATCCAAAACGGCCGCAACCACAAAAGGCCAATTCCATTGTTTCGACATAAAATTAAAGTATTAGGTATATCTAGTGTTTGCAATTTCGTTAAAAGCCAATTTATCTAAGGGTTTTATTTTATTCTAAATACTTATAAATATAAGCGCTCCCCAGGCGCGTGTACGCTAGTACTTAATAAAGGGACAAATAAATACTATTTCTTTATTTCGCAATTTCTTTGTTCTGGTCTTTTCATTTAATTTTGAATTGCATTTTAGGACCTTCTTTTTTCTTCTTCTGTGCGGTGTTTCGGTTCTAGTATTGCGTGTGATTAATAAATTGTCTTTTCATCCTCACATTTATATCATCACTAACTCTCGCGGTTAATTTTTTTCATTGAACAGTTTGATTCAATGAAAAAATAATAAAATTAGCAAAAAATGTCGTATGAGTCTTTATTTTGGTTTAATTAGATATTAAAACTAAACTAGCTGTGACTCGCGGAATAGATGTCAGGAAAAAAAAAAACACGAATAAAACACGAATATGACATTTTCTAAAAAAAATCCTAGCTAGATCGATTTATCGCCCCCGAAACCCCCTATATACTAAATTTCATGAAAATCGTTGGAGCCGATTCCGAGATTCCAATTTTATATATATATATATATATATATATATATATATATATATACAAGAATTGCTCGTTTAAAGGTATAAGATATAAATATAGGTACATAAAAACATTGTTAGTCAAACAGTATTCCAGACGGGAACTAATATTTCATTTAGATTTACTTTTTACAAGTTAGAATGAAAGACAAACAAACATGCATTCATTGCCACGCTGTCCGTATATACATCCATGCGTACTTACTACAGGTAATGAACCTACCATTCGAGCTTGCCTCGAGTTTGGGAAGTACTAAGTAGGTATATAATATAGTATAATAGGTAGGTATATTCATGTCGGTATGGTAGAAACTGTTTTAATATATACATATGTTTTAATAAAATGCTAAGGAGCTGAGTTACAGTTATCTGGTATATTGAATATATGTAGTATGTTGTCGCTTTGTAAGATCTTAATCTCTATCCTTTGTCCTTTTTAAACACATGTGAATAGGTCTGTAGGTACTCCGTGATCCAAATATCTACTCCACCTGAGTTCAGTAGCATATCAGTAGCAATTTATGCTTTATTGACGGTACACATCGTCTTTAAACAACCCGCCTTTTCCATTGTCTCGATACGATAATAAAATTAATAGGACACAACTAAAGGTCTGTTCTTTGCCTTTCTTGCATTGTTTGTGCCGACAACGCCTTTTAAATAATAACATCGTTATTACAAACAACGGCGACTTTCCTTTATTACCTTATTCAACAAAATTAACAGTATCAGTATTAACATGGACGGCTTTCAAAGTGTAATAAAAACACGCAGTAGACGCGTTTGTATAGTGCATAGGACAATGGAACACAACGGTGCCTTACAGTGTAGCAATTAAGTATCTTAACGATACATTTCTGTTCACTGCCCTACCTGTTATAAATGAAATGCCGGCGTTAATTTGTCATGTGTACGCGGTGTGTCCATCAAAAATGTTTAAATGCATTATCATTTCATGAACTCGGTCTGAATAGCAGTGACAAGCGCATATCAATTTGAATTGTTGATGACATCGATCAATACATATCCAGCCCCACTCCGTTTAACTCAATTTTTCAATAGCTCTGTGTGCTGTCCGATCCATTAAAGCTCTAGATTTGCCACTGTAAACATATTTGATGCAAATATGTATATATATATATATGCTTTCGTTACGAATCTTATTGACTGCATTTGATATAATGCTATTTATTATATGATTTCGTAATTATTTTCATTGCCTGCATTTGAAATAATCATATGTAATATATGTTTTAAATCGTGAGATAAAAATTTGCACACGTCGAACAGATGAATAAATTTATGAAATTCCTACCTACGGCTGGATTAGGTTTTTCCGAGACAAAATACACTGTCTGCTACTAGCGTATAGAAGTACCATTTAAAAGTTATGCCTATGTGTGCACGTGTCCGGATTTGTTGATTTCAAATGTGTTCTCTTACAGCACTTTGCAACACGCTATAGAAAATTAATCTCAGTTGTAATAATTGAATATTACACAATATGTTGAACGTTACTCCTAATTTTTTTTTCGATTATTAATAATTTGGCAAGTCATTTTAGCAATAGTCTTTTAAATTTGAGACATTTCATTACATTACATTAGTCTTTTTTAAATTATTCTTATCTTTACTAATATTAAAAATCCAAAGGGGATTTGGTTTGTTTGTTTGTCTTTGTTTGCGGTGCGGTTAAATATCTCATTCCCATGGAAATTTCCATTTTATACAAAAGCGACGCGGGCGGAAAACTAGTATAAAATAAATGACCAAAAATGCAAAGCCGTTACATTTTATAAATGATTTATTAGCAATGCACACTAAAATCGGGATTTATATAACAATCAGCTCAGGCATGTCCGGATAGGCCAAATAAGATGACGCAATTCGGATAATAGACTAATAATAGAGCAAGAGCCTGCGACGGCCAGGCCTATATCAGTTCATAAAAGCTGAAAATTTATCTGTGTATTCCTATTTTACGGGTAAACAAATCACACCACGCCATTATAAATCCACCACAACCCAAGCTTTGGATTGAGGATTGTGGGTATACTCATAGAAACATTCAATTCTGCTGCAGCTGATCGGCAGGCCTTCGCAAATTGCAATGGAAATTTATTGAGAATTTATGAATAATTATGAATCATAGTTGGCTTCAATCCCTCTAGTCGATAATAAATGAAGGTCTCAATGAAATACATTCTATCTCGGTCAGGTTTGGGGTGAATTTAGGGCACGCAGGGTGATTGAGGTCGTTTGGATCCTTTTAATGGAGCCATATTGGATCGAGATAATCGGTTGAAAATATTGGTTAATTTACACGATGCCGCGATGGTTGTGTGCTCAAACATTCTGGAAATTTTACGAATAGATTTAATTATAAAACACACAGTTGCAAAGAGATTTTATTCTATGCTATGAGAAGACTATTTCTTTAATATTTTATTACTTTTAAGTGATACATTTGGCTTACTATATAGGGCATTTACCTATATGGCAAGCCAAGTTCAACCACGGCCTCCAGTTCCCGGTAGTTCTACTATTCCCGGCTACGGCGGCGGTCGTGGTAACGGTAGGACGGGGGGTGCAAAGAATCTCCGGGTTACGGTAGGCGGCCAAATCCAACTGACCCTTGCAACGTACAACGGACGCACGTTACGCCTCGATGAATATCTTGTGCAGCTCGAAGAGGAGCTAAGTAATATAAAGTGGAATATTATTGGGTTAGGCGAAGTCCGAAAAGAGGGAGAGGACACGATAACTCTAGAATCGGGCAACATTATGTATTTTAACGTAAGAACAATTTCCAGAGTGAAATAAACAGGAGGATACAGTTGGGTTGGGAAGCATTTGGTAAACTCCGGCGAGTCTTCTCATCGTCACTTCCCCAATGCTTTAAAACAAAGGTACCTATTTAATCAGTGCGTCCTACCGGTTATGACCTACGGAGCTGAGACGTGGACACTGACAGTACGATTCGTCCACCAACTTAAAGCCGCTCAGCGAGTTATGGAGAGAGCTATGCTTGGTATTTCTCTGAGGGACCAAGTCCGAAACGAAGTAATTCGCCAAAGAACGAAAGTTATCGACTTAGCTCAACAAATTAGCAAGCTGAAGTGGCAGTGTCCAGTCATATACCACGACACGAATAACCGTTGGGGCACACATGGCTTTGAGTGGAGACCATGGCTCGGTAAACGTAGCGTAGGGCGCCCTGCAACTAGGTGGGGTGACCAAAATCGTAGGGTTGCTGGTCACAATTGGCAACAAAGAGCCAACGTCCGGTCTCAGTGGCGTGCTATGGAAGGGGCCTATGTCCGGCAGTGGACATCAAAAGGCTTATGATGATGATGATGATGATGAAGTGACAGACTTGTAAATTTATGAAGTAGGGTGAAATAAAATGAGTTAACGGGTCGTGACCTAAATTTTCTACAATTTCTACAAATAAGCGGCAGAAAATTATAAGTTTCCTAATAATTTACTAGTGAGTTATAAAGTGAACCAACGCGGGCCATAAAATAGTACATAATTATTGACAACGAACGCAGCCGTACCATATACTATTGGATAACTGGCATTAAGCATTTATTTAGCATCAACTATCCAACACTTTAACCTAATTTAACAAGCGAACCGTGGCACGAAGTCACGTAGTCAGTTTTATTAATTTATACAAAGTTAACTTCCACACTTGTGTTATTCGAAAATAAGACGTATCAAATTTAAAGACAGACAAACTGAAGTTTAAATAGATAAAAAAGATCTAGATCTATTCTTGGTATTATAGAAAGAAATTGACAAAAGAATCATACAATTATAACTTATATAATTATTGTATACTAGCTTTTCGGCCGCGTAGAATTCGCTTATATCGCGCGAAATGGTAAGGAGCATTTTCTTCGCATTAAAAAGTATGTTTTGTTTTGAAAATTGGTTTGACAATAACGAACTTTCATACAAACTTTCATCCCCTCTTTCAACCCTTTCTACCCTTTTTTCGCGATAAAAAGTAGCCTATGTCCTTTCCCAAGTTCAGTTCTATCTTCATACCAAAGTTTATCAAAATCGGTTTAGTGGTTTAGGCGTGAAAGCGTAACAGACAGACAGACAGAGTTACTTTCGCATTTATAATATTAATAGGGATTAATGCTTTTTGACTATTGTCCTTTTGTTTTATTTCATAAAATTTAAATAAAAGTATAATGATACATGTATTTGCATTTAATATTTTACAAGACTATGTGACCTCCTCCTAGACCACACCTTAAAATGCGTTTTGGGCCTGTCATCTATTGCTGGATAATAAATAAAATTCATTAACTCTACTTATGTCATAGGTTAGAGACAATAAATACTTGAAGTTGAACACGTAACAAGCTAGTTTATAATAATTGAATAAACGGATAGGTAGCTTAGATTCCCGAGGACGAGTCCACAAGGTCTCGATTCCCTGCAACCTGCAGTCGCATCACGTTACTGATTACATTTCTAGCCTTCTCCTTGGAACCATGAAACCTCATTGCTTTAAGTTCTGGTAACTACAACCGTTCTTGAATTTTACGTTAAAAGTTGACTTTCAAGATTTAATTTAATTGGTTTCAGAAGGCCTCGTTGGGAAATTGGTGTCCCTTTTAAGTGAGTTGATTCTATTGGCTTCTTATTAATTTAAAACATGAAGTAAACGTTCGCCCTCTTTTCTTTTCAAGTTATTCAAGTTATATAAATGAAATAAAAACAATCTTAAATTATGTTACAAAAATCTACAGTTAGAGACCATTGATATCTTGTAATTATCAACTAATGACCAAAAATACCAATGTAACAAAAGCAGAGTTGACTGCCTCTTAATCTTTTTCTAACTTAGTTACAAACTTCTTGTGTAATGTTCCAACTTTGTGCAAAATTCTTATGCCGTAATTGTTTCATGATTAATTATGAAACATTATGAATATAGCAAGAAACAGCAAATTATGGACATTGATGTCATATAACGTGTTATAGCAACCAAATAACGCATCACCTAAGGTCAAATTCAATTGTTTTGAATCTTTTGTTTCACTCGGGAGGTACATGCTTAATCTATTAAGAAACACATTTTGAGGACAAGTGAAATCGTCGTATCTCGGAATCAGGTCGGCTGTTTCTTTGCAACTATTGAGTTGGGCAACACTACTTTGTTATTCCAAGCATCTCTATACTGGGGCAGATTATGCTCCTTTGTGTCAAAGTAGGTGCTGTCGGCTAGTAACTGAATTTTGATTTGCTCGCTCGTCTATCAGCGTTTTGTAATCTTTTTCAGTTGCTATGTGTTTTTTTTTTTCATTTTTCACAGATACTCCGCCCTCTTCACTTTAATATTTTCCTAATTATATATGTAATAAATCGAAACGAATTAATATAATATTTTAAATAATAACAATAACAAATGAAATCTCGCCGAACGTGGATCAGCATATATAATTATATAGATCATTGGAGATGCGATCCGATACTCCAAGCAGGCTTACACCTATTTAAATGATGACTGATGAAGTGATAGATGATACCTTCACGAAATACTAACGATGAATGCATATAATATGAAAATAATGAATTTAAATTATTAAAGGATACCAATTATATAATATGTAATTTTATTTACAAAGAATATAATATACTTAATCATTATCGAGCATCAAGATCACTTGGTTCACGAACCCTTTTCACCTATCTGTATATATCAAACGTGTTTGACAATGTAATGCAATTATTAAGCGAATAATTGGTTTTCATTTTAAATAACTACTCACCTTGACATTTTTCTTTAATAACTTAGCTAACCGGGTTTGTGTGTTGGTGTTTAATAAAACGTAGTTATGTTAGGGAACTAATGGGTAAGCGTGGCTGACCTACTGACCCGGTGCACTTGGCTCAAATATTCAGTGCCCTCACGCACCCCTCTTCACGCAGGTATTAGGCTCCTTTATCGATTCTCATGACCTCCTTTTGTGCCACGAAATTAATTAGCATCAAGTCCTCACTTCCGAATTATGTGAAGCACATAAAACTCCTTTGAGGTGGAAAATGTTCGGATATAATGTGTGCTATGTTAGAATTGACAGCATTTTATTGCGATATAATTTTATACTATATTACGAGAGATTTTCTCCTGTGACAGGGTGCGAAATTTTTTTCGGACATAGTAGACATGTATTTTTGTGATGTGATGTGATGTACGATGCTATCCAACTAATATTATGATCGATTCAGTGCCATTTTGTGACGATAGTCCTTAATACCATCAAATGAATGACCTAAGATAAGCTGCAACATTTGCTTTTAAATTTGATGGAAGAGTCAGGCCAAATAAAGTAAAAAGCTATTGATATGCAAGAAGGATTTTTAAATAAAATTCATATTTTTCAATTTGTATTTGACACGTTATTGATATATACAAGGTCATTGACATTCCTATTCTTAGTTAGATCGAATAGTAAATGCGTTACATCACCTATGAGTTATTTTCATAATAAAATCATTTCCAAGTGAGATAATTTATAAATTGTCCATTTCTCCAGTTCAAACTGTAATGTCTTTAAGGGTATGGTTCTTGAATCAGTAATATCGCTGACCCCGTTCTAAATTGACTTGTTACAATTTCTTTAGAAATGTAGAACAGATAGATGTAGGTAACCCTACGAATGGGGTTTTATTAAATCTTTCCCTTATTATTAAATTTGAGTATTGCTAGTACAGGCCGCATAAATAATTTATAAATTCAAATTCGTATGCACACGCCTTTTTGAACATGGAGTAAATACTTATCACCAATAAACTAACCCAATTTGTGATCGCTGTCTTTAAAACAAGTCTAACTCAATTTAGGTTAAGAAACTGGTACAAGTAAATGAGCAATATTCTCACAACGTCCACACACGGCTGAGATTAATAGTCCGGTCAATTTAGACATTCGAAGTTACATAAAGTCCCAACAAGCTGAATTTCTGTGAAGTTGTTTAAAA
>NC_052122.1:2690060-2726172 GCF_012273895.1 Zerene cesonia | reverse complement strand
GGTATCATCTTAATGTGACATTATGTGACAAGAGGCAGGGGGATCAAAAGCCTTGTCACGTCACATAATAAAATGCTAGAACACGAAATTTATATGTGAGCAAAAAAATTTGAACAGATAATTCTTAATCTATATTTATTAATAATTTCGCACTCTCGCTATAAGATTATCACTTCCGTAACAACATTTGATTCCTAGAGCCATGTTATAATGCAAGTCAGACACTTAAAAAAAATTTAAATTAACTGTTTTCTTTTGATTATTTTTAGATACATGCATAAGTTTGAAAAATGTGTGACGTCACATTAGGGGGGACGGGGTTCTAAAAATGTGACAACCTGTGACATGGAGGGGGGGAGGGGTCGAAAAGTTCTAAAATTCGCGTGACTTATTTTATGGATGGCCCCTTAGACTTCTAATAAAAGCACTTTCGAATCGTCATTTTATACAGTTTACCACCGGTTCGGTTTATCTAAAATATTTTAAATGTTTTTTGTATGCACAATATTTATTATGTATTTTATATGCACAATACACATGTGTTTAATGACTTGTATCAGTTTTCGTTCAAACATCATTCAATCAATCGATCAAAACTCTTTATTGTGCACCATTACAAAAACAGTACAAACAAGAAAAAACAATAAAATTCCCAGTATAACATCAAAAATAACACATACAATTTCTTTTGTCAGGTAATAGAAATCAGAGACTGCTTACAATTGCCAAATGGGTCCTTCTATGTGACAGGGATTGGGGTGCGCAGATTTAAAGTTTTAGGCAGGTACAGACATGATAGGTGAGTATTAGTTAAATTTTCAGTCTTTTGTTATTTATGAATAAAACTAGATAGGTATATTATATGAAGCTTAAGTTTTCATAACTTTTAGATTGTTATAATAATAAAAAAGGAATTTTGGAACTGTACTATCAAATCTTATTTTCTCACTTGTACTAACATCCTTTAAAGCAGCTTTTGCAAAAGCATTTATCTTGCTTGATATTATTAATGCGTGATTATATATTCCAGGTACACCCTGGCCCGCGTTGTTAACATCTACGATACGTTGGATGAGGATCGAAGTTTCCATGAAATTGAGCATTTGGCCCGCAGTGTTATATCCCTGGCTCATAATTGGCTCTCATTAATGAAACCCGAAATGCGGCGACGCGTTGAATTAATTTTTGGCACACCGACCTTGGAACAAATAGATATAAGATATAGATTTAACAGAAACGGACCAAACTGGCTGTGGAGGCTTATCAATATTCTGCCTATTAAGAAGTGTTTGTTGGTGAGTCTTAAGTACTTTGTATGGAGACAAAATATTTTGCCATAATGTACAGACAGTTTTGTGCGAAATTGGTCATTATATTCATCATAGCATAAAATTTTGCTTTAGGTCAGAGTCCTGTGGAGACTAATTATAATTCTTTGTTTTCCACAAAACAAATTTGCGGGTTTTGATGTAAAAAGTTAGGCCGGCAAAGCACTTGTAACTCTAGTTTAGTAACTTGTAACTCTAGTAGTTGCAAGTGTTTATGGGCGGTGGTGACCACTTAATCAGGTGGCCCACCTGCTCCTTTGCTTGCTCTGCCATAAAAAAAAAAAATAATAACATCTAGTCAATATAAAATTTTCATTTATACGCCCAACTTCTAGGAACTTTGCATTATGTTTATAGGTATATTGTTTGCTTTCAGTACCTTCTACTAGGCGAGACGAGTCTTTTCCTTCGAATGTCAGTGGTAAGGCAATTGACGAAACTGGCCATACTGATGGAGCTCCAAAGATACAATATGTCACAGACAATTTGAAGTGTATGAATAATTAACAGTGCATTTATTTACTATATCAATGTACTTTATGTACTAATATGAATTTAGAATTGTTTTTGTTTATTTGGAGAAAGTTATATTACGTTACTTTTGTTATATTTATACATTGATTCATTCTATTAATTCATGAGTAAGTAATTACAGTTGATTATGGGTAATTTTTTAATGCTGACCCATTAATGCCAAGCCGTCGGGTTAATAAATTTTGAGGCTGTAGCTGTAACCTAATGCAGTTACACTTCTTCAAAATCATATTCATGTTCTTTTTTGCTCATTTTTTTATTTAAAAAACACAAAAAAGAATACCTCCTTAATACGACTGATCCATTTACGTTACGTGTTGATTATATTTGATTAGTATTAGGAATTAGGATATAAAATTCCTGATAATTGTGATCTCAATATTAGTTCGCTAGATAGTTGTAGAATGGGTTCGCACTAAGGAAAAATTCGCGTAAATGTGGACGATAGGGAACAATGATCACAGATTCATAAGTCAAACCAGACCTTAATGAAATTATCCAACCATCATCTTTAAATAGTTTGTTGTAACGCACAGAGTATTATATTCCTTTTTTTTCAGACACGACAAACATAATTTTAATACGTTTTACAAAACGATGTTATTAGTTTTGGGAATTTTGCTTACTTTATGATAATAATTTGGTCCAAAATGTAATGTTCTTCACATAATATGCAATAAAATTATTGAAATTTTTATAATTGAATAATGAAGAACGTACACATACAGTCTTATTTAAGTCAAAAGTATATAAGAAATCTCCATCCAACAAATTGTTTTCGCCATTTACTATATTTTTTCCAACTGTTGTGTATAAATTGTTCTACCGAATTGCGACAGATATATGAAAGACTTATATGGTGTGTTCCAAAATTTAACACGACCGATATTGTTTAGTGCGAATCTAGAATAAGAATACACTATTGTGGTATTAGTTAAGGAAGAAACGTAAGTTTTTCGTTATAATTTTTGTAATAAAAACCAATGATGAATATATCAGAAAGTTGTATTATTTAACAACCATAATATGAAGTAAAAAGGGGATTGGGTGTTCTAAATGCAATTTTTTGAGGAGGCTATTTATTATAAGATATATTATTTTATATCCAGCCTAGTTATTTCAACATTTTCATAAAGGACTCCCAAATTTCCTATCGAGAGCGTTTTCGAGGTGGGTTATTTTGTGTATTAAATATACATACAGTATTGTTTCACTTTATCAAATCAATCCTTAAAATCATTCCCGTTGCCTTTCTTGATACTTCCTCAATTCCGCTTACTCAATAAAAACTAAATAATAAAATAATGGTTGGTGACACATTTTTTTTATTTGGATTCGTACTATTATTGTTTTTAAACCCCCTGCAAATGTTATTTTACTATATATTCAATCTACAGACTCAGCTTTTTCTTACTTTATTTATATATAAAAATAAGTAACTAAATCATTTGTTTGTCTGAAGTGACGACGACATTCTTAGATTGTCGTCACCACCTGCAGAAATAATTATGTAGTAGGATAATATATGCATTTTTTTTGTGCTCGATATCTCTGACCAATCGTAAGTGTTCGTATTTGTGAGTGCAATTTTTAATTTTAATTTATATATTATAATAAGCTAGGAAGAAAAAAATATTTTATCATTTTTACATAATACGTTAATTCATGTATGTATGGTACTGTACTGGTACATCTATGCTCTAACACATAGGTAACAAATGCAAATGCGTAACACTAATAATAATAGAAATAGTTTCTCTGTGGTCAAAGAATAGGTACACTGGCAATCAAACTTAGTATTTAGTAATGGTAAAGCTTTGGTTGGCTTAAAGGACTCGTAACTAAGCAATTAAATCTTATTAAAAAAAAAGGTATAGCTTTGGATTTTTCAAGTGACAATTGACATCAAAGAGGATAAACAAAATATAGTTCTAACCTAAAAGTAAAACATTATATTAAATTTATGTTAGAATTTGTATGAAATTTTGTGTATGAACGTTATACGTTGTATTAAAAATGGTGACTATACGGTGTCGTTTCAAATTGCGGGACATATATCAAAGAGTCCGGTACGTAGTATTTGATAAATCAATATCAATAATCAAATTGATCTTTTACATGTAATTATCACAGATACTAAGTGAAGCTTTAAAATGAACTGTAAGTAAATGCTTTAGTTTTTTAAGACATATAGGAATAAAAACAAAATATAGGATAATTTATTAATTTTTATATTAATACCTTTCAATGGAATATGTTTTTTAAATTTATTGTTACGGAATATTTTTCAGAGATTATTTGGTTTGGAAGTACCAACAGATCATTTTAACGTATCATTCTCTCACCTACAATACACATATGAGTCGAAGTTATGCAGTTGATTGTCTTCTAGAACCCATATTTTGGTTTGTGGATAATTTTGCTGGGAGTTTGGGAAAGGTATTGCTGGGAATTTTCTTACTGAGATATGGTTAATTTTCTAATACCACTTTGAAGTTAGCAGAGGATATTGTGAAATGTATATGAAATTTCCAATAAGGTTTATTTATAACTAAATATGTACCAATACAGTTATTAGTACATGGATAATCTATTATTTATTATTTAGTTTTTGGGAGCTTGACTTGTATTTATCATATCATTAAAATGTTAAAGTAAATGGCTATATCATCACACTCGATTTATATATTTTAACTAATATTAATAGATTAAACATACACATCAATACTAATGAATCCTAGTTGTTGTTTCATTTAGTTCATGTTGTAAGATTATAATAACATGCATTACTTACAATCTAAGTTTTTTTTCAGGTTTTTGTATTTTGTGTCACAGTACTCACAAGTAGTGTAGTAGCAATCGCCTACTGGATTGGTTTACCCTACTGGTGGCATCGGAATCCCTACTTGACTGTGTTTCTTGTGATATTTGGTAACTGGCTGCTACTTAATATAGTGTTCCATTACTATATGGCTGTGACAACCCCACCTGGACATCCGCCGAATGTGTGTTGTTTTGTATATTAGTGTTTAAGTATTAAATATATTCTCTCTATTAACTTAAGAAGGACAAATAATATCCGTTCAACTGTTCTTGAAACACAAGAATGTGTGTTTCCTTGGTCTTTGCTGGATTAGCATAACTGTTAAAAATTTTAGAAAACACATCAAACATGTCTGCTAAGACAGAACTACGGCAATCAGTTAGTCAGCTAGATAATATTTAAAGAAACCAATAAAAAATTATAGGAAATGTGGTACATGTGATTGTTGTATAGGTGATATGCTGTAATCATTTGTTTATTTTAATAATGTTTAACATGTACCATACAATTTTGAAAATGGTTTAGTGTAATTGCAATTTGATTTGCATATTTAACCTTTTTCTTTTGTCAACTACATATCCGTACTCAAAGTGATGGCAATTTCCTCTTCTTCATGTGAATTCAAAATTCTACATAAAAATTAAAGAACTGCCCCAACATAAGTTTTTTAGAGTTCAAATTCTACCATACACCCCAGTTTCTAATAATACCTTATAATATAATATTACCGTTCCTCTTCAGGGTGCGATGCTAGTGGAAGCAGCGGGCATATGCAAGAAGTGTATATCCCCAAAGCCTCCAAGGACCCACCATTGTTCCGTTTGTGATAAGTGCATTCTTGCTATGGACCACCACTGCCCATGGCTGAACAACTGCGTTGGTTTCTTCAACGCAAGATACTTCTACCTCTACATGGCGTATATGGTTGCCGGTGTGACGTTTATCATCGTGTTCGGGATTGACATTGGATACGTGGTCATTTGGATCAATGATCCAGGTAAATAAGTGTCTAGTTATCTGTAAAAACCTTGTTACTACCACAATGTTTAAATATTTTTTTTTTAACATTTAGAAAATTGCTCAGATTGATAAGTGTCATGTGTTCATTAATATTCTTTTACAGACGCAGCTACATTGAAAGATGACCCAGAACTAATCGGGCACCCACTACGGATGAATCAAAGCGGGGTTCTCGTCCCCGTAAAGGATATTCTTGAATACGATTCTGAAAACTTTCCACGAGAACACATCTTACCAACACCCCTGATAACCGAAGCTCAGCTCATATCGGCTGATCCGTGGAAACGAAAGGCTGTATTCTTCGTAGCCGTGGCTTGCATCGCAGTATTCATTGCTTTAGGAGGACTCGTTGTAATGCATACGAAGAATATAGGCAGAGGGGAAACCAGTATTGAATATCACATAAACACCACCATGCGGAAACAAAACTCCAACTTCCGCAATCCATACAATCTCGGGAAAAAAAAGAATTGGAGGAAATTCTTGGGTCTAACGCAAGGAAGGACATTCATTAGGCATGTCTTGTTCCCGTCAAGGCACGCTCCCACTGGTACGGGCTTGACGTGGCACGCTACGGGCGACTTGGAAGACTGGCCGTAAATTATTATGCTATTGACTTTGTGAATTTGTATTATATAGTGTGTATTATTTATTGTACAGTATCTACATGTTTATCTCATTGATAGTTGTATTTAGTTGTAAGAATATAAGACAATCTATATAATTAATACATTGAGATATAAGACTTGGAATATGGAAATGAAAATATGTAAAATCATGAGTAGCTAAATACTTTCCTTGTAAACTTTTCAACACATAAACAATTTTGAATACCACATCATAAATATGATAATATACAATGAAGATAGATTATAAGATTGTAATTAGGATTATTTAAATATATTGTACATAAGAATGGTGTCAAAGTGTAAAACTCTTCCGAGCCCAATTATTGATCTCTTCCTTAAAGTCCAGTAAGTTGGTTCAAAAAACGGGTATACCTGGACACTTTCGGGGATTTTTTGAAAATCGGTTATATTTAAAGAATTTGATGTATTCAAACTCAAACTCAAACATTTATTAATTCAAGTAGACTTCTTATAGAAGCACTTTCGAAATTACTGTTTTCGAATTTCACTTTGTCACCTCGTATTATAGCTCTTTTTTTACTATATAAATCGCTTTTCCGAGTTATTAAACGAGGAAAATATCCAAGCACCTTCTAGGGAAGCATGCTACATCTAAGGCCAAATCTCCGCTTACCAACAGTTAAGATTGAAGTCAAGAACTTTCCTATTAATAAAAAAATCTATGGACAAAGTAAAATAGAGAAAATTTACAACATTTTTTATTGTAGCAATCAAAATTTATAAAATTACCCATTTTCAAAACTCCCGGGAAAATTTTCTTGGCAAAACTACCAGATGACTGGACTTATTATGATTAATTAAGCGAAATAAAACAATTGACAATTTTTACGTATTTTATTTATAACGAAAACATTACTCGTTGTCACGATAATTAAAGAGAGCTAATCAGTTTGAAACATAAATACTTGAACTTAAAATAAATTATTGCACCATAATGACCAAAGAGTCTTAAATTATAAGTTGGAGAATATTTTTTGGTATCATACAGGACTAGATTTAAACATAATTCAGTTTGAAGTGCATTCATGAGAACAAATGAAGAAAAATGTATATATTATATCTGGATGAATGAAAACCATCCAGTTAACATAATATTACGACATAATATTATACGATGTGATTATTAAAAACAACTTTGGCTTATGTGGGCTATTTTATAAGAAAATATTTCATCATACAATCGTTTATAAATAATAACTTACCTCTATACAAGATGAGTACGCATCTATGCAACCTACATGGCAGTAAAGGGGTTACTTTGTAAGTTAGTGAAATCGCATAATTATTATTCTGTTTTTATTATATTCTATTTAGGCACACTACTCTTAAACCAAGCCGAAGTATCCAATAATTCAATGTTCTATGAACACAATAATATTATGAATTAAGTTAGAATAAAGAACACTCGGCATTGTGGTTTTAAATTGAGATTGAGGTAGAATAAAAATTATTGATCACTACTAAATTACTTACAAATATAGATGCTGTATAAGGAAATATTGAGTCTATTACCGTAACTTTAACACTAAATGGCACTCCTTAAAACTACTTTAGTTCTTACCTCCCTCGACTCTCAATTGTATACTGATATTTATTTATGGATACTAAAATAAACAGGTAAGTATATTACGAATCGTGTAATAGAATAAATATAATAATAGTGTATGCATGTCGCTTGCTATCAAATCAACTAATGCATAATGGGGAAAAGAAAGGAAAACATCAATTTATATACCACCTTTGTGCTTTTACATTCGGCCAATTACATTTAAGATGAAGACTTTGAGGTAACTAGGAAGCCCTATTTTATTGTTTTTAACTATCAAATATCAAATACCGCATAAAATACTACTGAATTTCATAGCTAGGATCACAAAGATTTATAGATTTTTTTATATAGCATATTACAAAACTTTTAAAGAATCTATGTGATAGCTGTTGATATTATGAGATAGATGTTTCTACTTTCATAACTTTTTAAAATTTAAATTCAGTTTTCCAGTATTAAAATTATTTATTATTATCATACTGTTGGTGTTGTCATACCTTTGTAAATGTACGTACTTGGTATTTAAGATTTGATACATGTTGTAGGTTCTTAGCAATACATAGTAAAGTACATCCTTACTATAGCTACTATAAAAGTAAACCCTGCTACTATGCTTAGCCTATTTGAATGTGATTTGTAATATATAATATTATTATATATTTCGATGATTGAAAAGAAAGCTTTATGAAAAGTCATGTGTTAATGTGCGTCGATTAAAGTACATGCGCATAACTATATTAAAATTTAAATATCTATTCAATTATTGATATAACTGAATTTCGTATTAATATTTCATAAAGGTAGTGGAAGACTATAGAGATTAAAATTTGGTGACCATAGACTAATATAAATGTCAATAGTAGATTCGGAAAGCCTACAAAACGTTCAAAATGGCTCACACCGATAAATTTACGTTGTCTACCGTTTGTATACACACACTTAGTAATAGTAATAAGAAATGCAGACGAGCTACACGTAATTTAGTTATTTTCGAAATCTTTTTAAAAATGTCACGAGCATATTCCGAAATTTACGGCTGTCTAAATATCGCGTGAGACACATAATCAATCTCAACGCTTCGAACTTTTGCTAAGTTCGTGGACACCGGGTGACATACGTTTAATGTAAATATGTCGTCTTAAAATAGTTTCATTTCAATATTTAACTTTTATTTGTAAACTATATTTTTCAATTGGATTAATTAGTCACCACAAAACTCAATTCTTAACATAAAACTTAGAAATTAAAAAAAAGTATTTATCCTTTGCTTCACTGGTGCGTGTGTAGGTAATAATTTTATCGACTAGACATACTTAACTGCCATACCGTTTGATATTTACGGGGTGTCCTAGATGCACGGCCGCCGGATCCTCGTAGTGTGTAGGTGTTTTTCTTTCTTACGTAACTATCACTCAAGTAAAATAGTCTCGTTCAATGACCTTGACCATTAGGTAATCACAATAAAAAAAGACAAGACAATCTGCTTCGCTACTTCTGTATACCTACTTTCGTTGCAGTATTTCGAAGATTTTTCTAGTTCCTACTTAGCTTGTTTACACGTTTGATCTTATATCAAAGTTAGTTGACAAATCCAGAGGAAAAGAATAGCGCTTAACTAATGTCAATCAATTATGAGGATATTGTAGATTTTCGGAGCTCAATGCTAGAGAAGTGAGGACACTCCGGCGTTGTGGATTTACTCCAAGGTTCTCCCAGTTGATCCATGACAATCTGGCAGTTAAATCTGAAAAAAATTATCGTTGAATAATCAAATAAAAACAATCGACTGACATATTTTTTTAACTCAAGAATTTACGGATGTAATGGAATAAAAATTTTATTTATATTAGGTATAAATAGAAAATATAGGGTAGGTACATAATCAATAAAAAGTAAATAAGTTACCGCTCGTGTTCCAATGAGCTCGGTCTGCTTTGATCTCGCCTCGAAGACATTTCTCAACGTAAGTCAACGGGTCGTAGTCTGCATCTAAGACCTGACAAAAACATTTTATATTGAAATATGTTGCTGTACCTATCAACATCCGTCTATAATTGAAATAGTTTTATTTTAGGATACAATTTGTGTTAATCTAATCGCAAAAATAAGAACACAAACTCTTACCAGGTTAGAATAATCGACTTCATTAATCATTCGACAGTATTCTGCAGTACAACTTTATAAATTTCATCATACTTCGATACGGATCTATACTTTTCAGACCTTCCAAAATCAAAAATCTGTATTAGGTTACTTTTGGTTCGAACAAAATTTTTTGATGTGAAACATCAAACATCTGTAGCCGCACGTAAAACAGATTTCTGGCGTGGCGACGCATGCCGTGGCGACGCGTCGCCACGCTAAATGATAGTGTATACACAGTAGTATATTTACAGTCTATATGCAGTAGTGTGTACGGTGTACTATTTATTTTATTTTATCTATACAGTCTATTCTTTGCATATTAATTTTATAAAATAATGTCGATGTTTCACATCTGCCAGGCTCACATTTTTTTTATAAATATATACAATTGACCTAAAACATGTTCATAGACCTATCTAAATCTATTCATCTTTGCGCTCTCTTCATTATTATACATATTATAAGAAATTCTATTGTGACTTTACAAAAAAAAAAGCTAATTGATTGATTTTTATTTAAAGCATGTACTAGGTGAATAAACCACAGTCGGTATGCATACCTCTCTCAATAAAGCGATGTAAGCGATAGCTAGGCGCAGTGTGTCGATCTTGCTGAGTCTCTTCTCATAGGGGAAGGTAGGCACGTGTACCCGCAGCTCGTCGAACGCCGAGTTTATACTGCTAAAGACACAACGCCACAAATACGTTTTAGTAGTTCCTTAGTTTTGGGATTTTAGCTGAGTAGTTTATATATAAATAGAAACAAAGCCGGAGATCTCTAAGCATTTCTAAGCATTTTTAGGGCCCCTTGTTTGATCTAACGTTTAGACTCTAACCGTATTATGGATACTCCGGCAATGGGTAGATATACGATTTATTGTATCTGTATGGTGTACTCGGAAAAGCACTAACCTTCAATGCGTCGATTTGATTCAAAGATGATAGTGGTGTACAAATGTAATAATAGTAATTCTGGGCATATATGCTGACTGACTGACTGACTGACATAGTGATCTATCAACGCACAACTCAAACCACTGGACGGATCGGGGTGAAATTTGGCGTGCAGATAGATGTTATGACGCAGGGACCCGCTAAGAAAGGAATTTGATGAATTCTACTTCCAAGGGGATGAACGTTTATACCATGAAAATTGATAACGACCGCGCGGCCGAAACTGCGGACAACAGCTAATGTAATTTACACATGAACGGTCAATGCCGGATTTACTAGACTAGAGCCTAGAGGCCTCGGAGAATCAATGGAGCTTCAGATTACTTATTTGCTATATAAAATTAATAATCTACTTCAGTCTATGTTTCTAATACGTAACGTAATGTGTTGCGAAACCAAGAGTAGTTTATTTTGTTTGTTCACAAACATATGAATATAATTGATCACACTCATATTGTGTATCAATAATTAAATCACTATTTAATATATTATAGATATATGAAAGAAAGAAAGAAAGAAAAAAGATTTATATACTTTCTTACAACCAACGTCCAGTGTGCTGAATGTCATTTTATCTGAATATTTGCTGTTATAGTATATTTGTACTATACTGGCAATATATCGATCAAAGTTAATTAAATTCCGTTAATAGGATCTCGATAACGGTTTCTTCAATGATCAAAAGGGATCACCCATGGAGTTAATTGCAGTTTAATTAAACCGACAAATTGATTAGGTTGACAAAATTAGTTAATAATGGATTTAGTTTACATAGTTGATAGTTGATACAGGATTACATAGGCTATAGGCAGTCTATACCTAACTAGTAAATATTAAAAGTCATTAATTCCTGGAAGTTGAAACATTCAATAAATATTTTAATAATAGTGGGTATTTTTGATCTGAAAATAAGAGGCGAAATGTACGAGGTCAATATGTTATCGTGTGAATTTCATATAGTTTTTCCCGCTTGACCCAAGGAGGACACTGTTTTTCGAGCACGTTTGTTCACTGTACCTCGGAAGCGGTCGAACGTGGAAGGGTACAACGGCTAGTTTAGAATGATCAAATATTTAATTATTATAAAGCTTAAAAGATACCCATTGGGTCCGGACCTCAGCATTCTCCGTCTCTCCCTCACGTTGGCTGCAGCTCTCTGCACGCGGTACGGTGATCCGCCGCACTGGTACTCCGAGTCCATTGAGGTGTCCAATAGCCCATCTTGACAGAACAAAAATAATATTAAAATTGTCTTTTTTTAAGTCAGGTGTGCGCATTATGGCACTCTACTACAACATAACATTACTTTTTTTTTAATTTATTCCATAAATAAAATAAAAAATCAATGAATTAACACTTAGTTTTTGTATATCAACTACACCAAAATTTTATCAATTATGATAAATCAGTCAAATATCCCAGTGATTTTAAACTGCCTTATAATGTATTTCAAATGGTCTTTAAAAGGCTGTTATCGGGATTTTTAATTATGAACGCGACAGCCAGCGTTTTGGATAAAATAAGGTACGCGTCCCATGATGTCAAGAGTTAAATAGAGGATTTTTCCTTACTCCTTCTTTTTCCTAGGGATAATTGGAAAGAAAAGTATGATAGAATGAGGGATATACTGATATGTAAGTAGATTTATATGTATTCATTATCATCAGCCCGTATGTACCCACTACTGGGACACAGATCGACAAATCTACATGTGCAGATAAATTGAAAAATCAATTAATATCCTTCACGCTCGCCCGGTCTCGGACTTCGACTTATCGATTTTGAAGTCCGAGGTTCCTTCCACTGAGCCACCACTGCTTTTTATACATTGCAGTTCTAAGTAACAACTGCAATGTACTTACTATTAAAAAATATTTACAAACTCCACAACGCTTCAGTGTATTTTGTTGATTCTCTGGAGTGCGTGGTGGAGTTTGTAAATATTATTTTAATTTTTTTTAATTAGTAAATTTGATGTATGTAAAAAATGTAAACCAATAAGTTTATCTGAAGTATACATAATAATACAGTATATCTATTATCCGACTATTAAAATAATATATTACTTGTTAATATAGCGTAGTGTCATTTAAAGTCCATTCTATGTGCTTATACTCTATTTTTATTTGTTTTTTTTTACAAACGAGTATTGAATATCTTAAAAAGCAAGAAAAAAATAGAAGAAGCTTGCTCATTGATGAGATTTTAGCAGAGCTTGCAACAGAAACTTCTCCCAAACTCAATAAAACCTTCGAAAATATTATAATTTAGTATAGCAATAAAGAGCAATTAGATAATTTGCTATAATATGTTTTATGACTAGTTTGTTGACGATTTTATTAACATGGAATGTAACAATATAATTATAAGTTTAATGAAGTATTTGATGGATAAAAACTGTTGAATATATATATACAATACACCAAAATGAGGCAAAATATCATATAATTTTAAATAAAAATTAAACACTGAAGGTTTACAAAAAATGTACTAAATTTAACTGATAAATAAAATGAAGTATAATACAATATTATTGTACACTTGCTGTTGCTCTTTATTTTACCTAAACCTTGCGTGTTTTTATAAATAACATTCGCATTACATTACTTACAATTGTAACTAAATACATGGTTATATCACTACGCAATAGAAAAGATTTAATAAATGCTTTATCTTTAAATCACATCGTCAATTACTGTGTGAATATTTTAATCATAAATTGTTTGCAGTGAACTATAAAGAAGATATAAAAGATTTACCATCTGCTAGAAATAAATAAATTAATTCTATAGTAAT
Organism: Zerene cesonia; assembly: GCF_012273895.1. Taxonomy (NCBI): domain Eukaryota; kingdom Metazoa; phylum Arthropoda; class Insecta; order Lepidoptera; family Pieridae; genus Zerene; species Zerene cesonia. The sequence goes on along the minus strand of NC_052122.1, from coordinate 2,712,373 downwards.
GTGTATTTGTATTAGAAAATACCTGTATGTAGTTGTCTGGTATGCTGATGGACATACGCTGCCAGCGGCAATTGGAGGCGACTCCGGGCGGCAGCATACACACACGACGGCAGTTCCGAGGTGATAGACGGTCCTTCATCGTCCGAACCATCCACGTACGTAAATTTCAACCCAGAATAGTCCAGCCGGCGATTCTCACTACAACACGATTACATTCTTAATAAAATCAATCGAAATTCAATACAATACGTAAACCCTCAAGCACCCACTTCAGCGGCGGCGACGTCGACGAGTCTGCGACTTGCGTTCGAGTTCCCGACATTTCAATACACGAGCCGACGACACTTGTCACTTTCGATGCGAAAAGAGACTGACATGGAACAAAGTTTGAAAATTAATTTTATACCGCAGAGGGTGGCCATTTTGCGTGAGTTGCGTCCCCAATGTGTGGGGCGACACGGCCACCCTGCGGCCGGAGCCTGTGTCTTACCAGCTTGGTATAAAGTTTAATTTGAGATGTAAATACGTTTGTGTGTGTGCTGTGTGGATATCAACCCCGAACGAAGGCGGGGCTTCCGACAATAGGGGTGGTTAGGGGGATGGGCTTAATCGATTTTCTCGGCAAATTGGATAAGTATTTCTTTTCCCGGTACTGAGTTTACTCTTATATTTTTCTGTGACTATCAGCCATATTTTTTATAGTCACGATGTAATAGCTGTACACTTAATAAAACGTTTTATTTTATTGTAGTTATTAAAACAAAGCAACTGTAGAGACTGATCTTCATGATTATTGTAAAAAATCAATTTATTACCTACGTACCTATAAAGAAACAAAAAATAAAAGATTCAATAAATTGACATTCCTTGTTAGATTATGACAATTATTTCCTATAATGTATTATTGTAATCCTTCCCTTGTATAAGGTTTAATATTTATGGGATCAACTATTTCCAAAAAAATTTTAAACAGTTTAAAATAATTACATTAAATAAATATACAATTATCTAAACTTCTAAATAGATACGAAATACCAAATACTCAGTTAAGTATTATTGAAAACATAAACCTTCATGATGTATCCATCAGATGTAATGGATAGTATCCAGTATAATAAGTATTGCAAAAGAAAAAAAATCCAACAATCGACTATAAGCAGTGTATTTATAAGAGGATTTGCCTTAGCGAGTTTACACATCACTTCACACGATAGGAGGTTGCGGATCGATGTGCCGAGTCCCGCCTATAGCGCTGCGTCTGACAGCCATAAAACGCAGGCCTCCGTTTCAAGGGCCCCTGGAAAATTTTCGGGAATTGTAGAACAAATGTTGTGCTCGAGCTTATGGTGAGCTGAATAAAGCTCAGGGATTAGGATTTAGAACGTGAAAGTATAATAATTACATACTCTCATATAGTAATAATATCTATAATGTTACTGTTGCAATTTAATTTTTTTAGTTTTTCATATATCTATAATGTCTATAATATATATAATGTTACTGTTTCAATTTTTTTTTAATTTTTCGTGTATCCGTTATATCCTTGGTTTCAATCGATTGACGCGATTGTTTTGTTTGATAGGAGATTGTTGCCATTTGGTCCCACAGTAAAATCTTAAGCGGCCTCCTCTCTCCCTATTAACGGTGGTGAACTTTTTTAACCGACTTCAAAAAGGAGGAGGTTATCATTTCGACTGTTTATTTTTGGGGTTGATACCTCATAACTTAATACTGGGTGAACCCATTTTTATGATTCTTCTTTTAATTTAAGAACTGGTGCGTGGTACACACGTCGTCCCATTTAAATTCTGTCTGGTTCTGATAATTTTAAGGCACTAGTTTTTTGCTAAAAATAATTATGTAGCAAAGATTTTATATTTTTCATAATATACCTTCGTTTGTAAGTTTCTGTTAAGAAACTACCTAGACGTTAAATTAATTAACTTGAAAGCAAAGTGAGGCAAAATATCTAGCGCGAGCTGCTCGTAATTATTTAATATTTAGGATGTCGGGTATACTCGCGATCGCGGCTTCATGACTGGACGGGACCACAGACAATAAGTTTTAAACCCTATTTCAATCCTGAGAGAATTGCTTTAAAAAAATAATTTATGCTGCACCCTAGGTCTTAATTATTTTAGGTAAATCAATCATAATTACATCCAAATCGTTGTAAGGGTTCAGATGTGAGCTGCTTTTTAAGATTACAGGTCTATATTCTGTAGCACAATTACGTATCGATCTACCAGGATTGTATATTATGTAGTCTTGCCATCAAAATTGTTAATGGAGAAAATCTTTTTTTTTTTTCATAAATATCGATTCACCGAGTAAACATTTATTATGAACAAACACAACAAAAATACACAGTCGAATTGAAAATTTCCTCCTTTGAAGTCGGTTTGATACAAATACATTAAGATCCTATAAAATCGGCAGTGGCTTTTATGCAGTAATTAAAATGCTTTGGCCAGTTATTATAAAAACGTCCGCTTCCAATCACCCTTGGAGCTTATAACTCCAGGCATAATGTTGGTAAAGTGTTCATTGGTTAAATGGAATATAATGTTGTTAAGTGACTTAATCATCTTTTCAAAAATCTATCCTGATACACTTGTGCCGTTGTGTTGTCAACACAAAACCTTTTGCACAAAATAGGACACAAAGAAGGATGTTAGCTATGTGATTCCTTCATAGCTAACATCCCACAAGTTGCGTAGTGCGAATTGCGCTGCCTGGAGTCGACTGAAAATACGACGCCTTTGATTAGGGTCGTGTACCCAAAGAGTAAAATGGGTCCCAAATTTATACTAAGACATTCGCCGGCGGCGGCGGAATCTGCCACCCGGACTCATTTTATATATGACTGTTACTTAATGTATGAGCAGTGAATTCTTAAAGACAAAAATTCCTAAATCATCTTTTAAATAAGCGATATAGTATGTATACTATTTGTAGCCCGTGAAAAGGCTTTTGCTTTCGGTCAGGATTTCTCCGAATTCCTTTCTTCGCTGCTACACTTTGATCTTTTTTGTGCTAATAGGTACTATGTTGATAGACAGATCTTTTTCTGGTACAGTTCAGGGTTTATTGTATGTACTAATAACCCGGTACACCAACATTTGTCTATTAGGTACCGAGCAAAGCGAGGATTTAAAAATTTCTATATATATTTTTTTTATATAATTACTAATATATACGGTAAAGTAACTCTATCTACTTGCCTGCTTGTCTTTCTGTCTCTTCAACACACCTAACCTGCAGAACGGATTCGATTGAAATATGTTACAAACATAGTTTGTGACTCGAGAAAGGCCATAGGATTGTATAGGATTTTTATCTCCAGGATAAAAATCCCACGGGAACGGGAACTATGCGGAGAAAACCAAGACTTTCAATCTTTTTCTTTGACTAGCGAAGCCGCAAGCGGAAATGTAAAATTCGTATAAGAATAAGGTACAGGTTCCTAATTTAAACATAATATTGTTATTTTTTATTATAACAGTATTTATGGCCAAACCATGCGTACAGAACTAATGAAACTAAAAAACGTGTGTTTTTAGTTACCATAACACAATTCAAAGATTACATGTAGGTAGGTGTAGAAATAAAACGGAAAGCTGGCTACTTAAGCGTAGCTAATTGCAGTACGTATGTTATTCCGTTTTCTATTTTGTTCTTGTTAAGCATTTTTTGCATGATCTGTCAATTCGCATTAAGCATAAAAACGTGCTGATGTTCGGCTTTTTGCAATCGTTCTACTGAAACGATTAAGTAGAGACTATTTCGTGTTGTTATTTATGTCTTTAAATCTAAAAATCAAAACAAGAATAAATGTTCTATTAGGTGAGACTACTACAACATACATCCCTAATATAAGTAGTAGGTACATCACATGGGCCAATCATGAAATTTCTATGCGTAATCGTGTGAACTATCCTCTCCTTACACCCATTTCTACAACCAGCCGTGCAGTGCCTATAAATTAACGCGTCGCCCCGAACTACAAACAAGTAATTTCGTCGAGTATAATTTGGTGCTAATTCCCATTCGGAAGTCCGTCCCCATTCGACCCTGTAATTGATTTGTCGCGGCGAGGGAGCTGATGCGACCTGCCAGCGCCACGCGGGATCCACGCGCTCAGCCCCGCCCCGTGTACTTAATAGTTCTTGCAGCCCTCATTGATTCTGTTATGATTACACGCTGAAGTGGAGCGATGCTTGATGACGATTTCAGGAATGAAGATTAGATAGTAGAGACAGCAGATGTAGATGTATCTTCACATTTAAATATAGGCTTTGAATTATATGTTGTATGTACCCACACATCCTTTTAATTACTTTAAAACGTGGAAATGGGGCGGTTATATTAATGTGAATCTTTCAATTATGTAAAAGTTGTAAATCTTTATTTCAATTGTACTTAAAACTAAAGGTTTTTATTTAAATTATAAACACAAATAAGTCAGTAGATACATAATAGTTTATAGCGATAATCCTTCAGTCGCAGAACAATAATTGTCTAGTTTCAAAACCAGAACCTAATAAAAAGATTAAATTAAAAATTTCAAACCAAATAAACCAACAGAACAGAACGCGGATTTAATTAACAATCCGCAGTGCATTTTAATTTTCTCATGAGATTAACCGCGAAACATTCAGAAAACCACGGAACGGCCACCATTGGCTTTAGTTAATTTATTTATTTGGCTGCATATGCTCGCTTGAGATTATCCAGTGCGCACGTGGTTGGTACGCTTTGTGCGGAGGATCGGAGGCCACGCGCTCGCCACGTGACCGCCGCGCGCCGGCCCAAGTGCCTGGAACATGTACCAACGCCTTCGTCAAAACTGTTTTTACGACTCACATCTAACTACACAATTAATTTGCGTCCTGGTACCTACTTGAATTGTTGGTGTTGGATATTTTGCAACAGATATTTGGGCTTTTATTTAGTTCGTTTTGCTTCGACAGATTTTTACGAAAGTAATATTTATTCTGAGTTTTTATAATTATTTACCAGCGGATTCTTTAATTTTCTCAAAAGAGAAAACTGGTTTAGTAAACTCTAAAAAATTTCAAGCCAGAAGTGGCTGAAATTTTTATTTGAGTAGGTAGGTAAGTACTTCTAATGACACCACTGCTCGCCTGCTGATAAATGATACAAAGGATACCCTTCCTTTAAAAATATCTTAATTATCAGCCCTGATGAAAAGATTGAGAAAATTTGGTTTTGTTTCAATCAAGGTTGTCTAAAACACATCTAAATATACTTTTTTGAATGCTTACTTCGGTTTTTAAAAAATTAAAAAGATATAAATATTTATGTATGTATAAAAACATATTTAACAAGTATAAAGCGTGTAAGCGCTTCAAAAACATCATTGTCAATGGGTTGAAACTGAATAGGACTTTTTGTGTTCACCCCTGCCCGTATTTGTCTGTCTGTTTGTTGTATTTAAGCATTTATTATACGCAATTATTAACAAGTCGCTCACAGACTCGTGCGATTCATTGTTGGATGCGATTCTCAAAGTTCATAACAATAGTTTTTTTTCAATGTTTTTTCTTAATTAATAAGTAATCATTTGTTTATACAATTTCAATTTTATTTTTTTCCAGTTTATAATCCTTATTTTACCTAGATACGTAACAGACAAATATCTCTTGAGAGGGATACATTATTATTATGATAGATAAAATTTATTTTTCTGTCCAAGAAAAACAAATAATATGTTTTATTAAATGCATAACATTGTGATATTTTTACGAACTACATGATATTGGTTGAAACTGTAATCGTACTAATAAGCTAGTCTTAAATTAGTTAGTAATAGTTAATAGTAGTCGTACAGTTTGAGAAGCCCCGCGATCTCCCCTTCACACGAAGCCAGGGGTTAACCGACGTCACACGGCGAGAGACGTCCTCGGTGTATGGGAACAACACACAAATTATCCAAAACCAATTGTCTAATGTGTTCACGCCATTAAACTAAACAGATTGTACATCTCGACTGTTTGTTATCCGGTCATTTTGCGTATAATTTTTGTTTTTTTTTTTTATTGCGGTAGTTCGATTGCAATGTCACTTTTTTAATTTTCAGTTTAATGTGAAAATATGGAACTTGTTATATAAATATGCATATTTGCTTTATTTTTTTTTGTAAATAATGCCTGGTAGGCTACTAATTTTTTGATAATAATAATTGATATATAGACAAATAAGTATCTATTTAAGTTTATACGGTAAGGTAAGGGAATGTACCCATAATTATCTCATCTTTATTAAGGCAGAACAAATCTAAAGAAAGTGCCTAACGTGCCAGTGAAAGCAAAATATTCTTAAACAAATCGACAACAAAGTTTTATAAAATACACGAAGTTATAGATTAAATATTAGCTGCAAACTACGTGGCCTTTGCGCTTCAATCCAGCTACTATGGCTTGAACAAAAGCTGTTAAACGCAAGGTCCAAGTTCGCAAGGTCCCGGGAGCGTATTTTACTGAATGCACCATACATGTATTTTGCACAATGCATATTCAGTTTCACTATTTATGTCATACGAGTGTAGGCGTATGAATGGGTCCGCCGTCTGCAATATCTCATTGGATCGCCTGTGGATGACATCAATGAGCCCAATCTATCTAGGCACTCATCACACTCGAAACGTTGCCAGTTCTACGAAATTGGTTGGGCAATTAAGCGAACGTTTATGTAAATTTTGGGATCGCTATCGAAGCGGAATAAGATTTTAATGGAATTTCTCGGTACGACGTAGCCAATACCGGATATGCATTTAAAGATTTTAATGTAATCAAGTTTGGAAACGATGGTTTTTGATTATGAGTAGTATTGATGTTCTTTTCCAGTTTATTGGATTATATGTTATCAGAACAGCTAATTTGATTAATAACAATGTTATATACCATGATAATAATAGCTTATTCTTATATTTTTATTACTAACTTTATCATTTATTTTTTAACAATGCAGTGAAATTCTGAATGTTGAATTGACAACATTAAAAAATGTAATGTTACTTGTTTTTTCTTTAATTTAATCAAAACTAGGTCAAAAATCATAGAACTTAAGGTTTATATGTTTTTTTTGAATTTATAAATCGAGTCATTCTAAAACAATGTAAGCGCCAAACGACGCCATTCATACAAACAGGGAAACATTATTTTCCAGTGCTAGTCAAATTTTGAACAAAATCGCAGTTACTTTTTAGTTCTGGTTTTATTTTCTGTTTAAATATGCGATACAAAAAAAAAAAAATAAACTAAAAATTTATTCTGTAAATATACAAAATGATGAATTGTTTTTTTTGTGGTCTTATAAAACATGGATATTGTCAATAGAGAACAGAAGCATAATGTTTGAAATATTTTTTATTTGGCTTTTTTAAGTTGTCAGAGAAACAATATTCAAACTAACCGAAGATAACATCTCTCGTACGATAATTTTATTAAAGTTGATAAACTGTATCATGTTATACTATCTTTACAATCACATATTTTTACAGATAATTTGATTTCAATACAGATAATTTGTTTAATTTTTTTTTCAAAAACGTTGAAGAAAACCACCAAAGACGCTTTAAACAATTTATTTATACAATTAAACTTAATCTAGTTGTTTTTGCTAGGCTTGTCGGGCAGTCTTATTTCTTCCACTGGTAACTGTTCTACACTCGACCTTAACTCCACGTACTTGTATCGGAAAGCCATCGCCATGAATATGAACATGTCCACCAACATGAGACCAGCGAACAAGAAGAATTCTTTCCACTGAAAAAAATATCCACTTTAGTACATAGGCGAAATGTTATAAAAGCCAATAGATTTACAAAACGACCATCAGGCGTTTTGACTTCAGGGACTCTCCCGCTTTAAACAGTTCGTCTTTGGCCAAAACTTCTGCAATCCTGCTATATAACCATATTAGATTATATTAAAATAGATCCCGTCGTAGAATATTAAATGTAAGATAAAGTACGTGTATATGGGTTTAAAAGATAAACTTACTTTAGCTTGAAAGGCAAATTCAATGCATAAAATTGATGAGGGATAATAAATTATATGATAAAACGAACGATGGAATACTTAATGAAATACAGGTCATCTCTACAACTACAAAAAATATCGTTACTCTTTATAACTCTTAGAGTGAACGGGTAAATCACATACCTGAGCATCCAAAAAGTTCCCTTCCACGATGAGAACCACAATCAAGTTGCCAAACGCCACGGTTAGCAACCACACAGACTGCAATACGGACTTCATACTCGCTGGCGCTTGCGTGAACGAGAACTCGAGCCCCGTTACGGAGAACATGACCTCGCCCATCGTCATCACTACGTATTGCGGGACAAGCCACAATATGTGGATGCTGTTCGGTGGCGTTATTGTGTGGGCGTTTATTAGCTGTGGGATAACAAAGATAAAAAAATAAGAAGAAGAAGTCTGAGCGTGCCTTGTTGTATGGAGTCTCAAGAAATGTGGAACATATTGCATGCTTTATATAACGAGTATACATAGATACAACGAATATACTTACGTATCTTCCATCAGGGGCTCCGTAAACATTGAAAGTATACACAGCTCCGGACATAAATTGAAAACTCTCAAGGACCGTTTGTTCATTAACTATCACATCGTAAGTGCCTTTCCCTATTGATTTTTGAAACGTGTCATCAGTCATAACCCTAAATACTGTCCTATTTTTTTTTCTGTCATATATTTGTATGGGAAGAAATCCATGTACATTTGATAAAAACCTGAAAGGAAAAATGCAAACTCCATTAATTTCTGCTTAGAAATTTAATCTAGCGTAGTTATCGTTAAATGTAAACAATACTCTATTGGGGTTTTGTTTAAGGTTTATAGGCGAAATATGTTGGTTATTTTCATGTTATTAACTAGTTCGCTATTTTCACAATCATTTTGTAGAGTTGAATTAAAATTAAGTCACGGAACTCTATATGGAACAACGGAAGCGACGGTATTTCAAGGAAGAGTTTTTTACGCTTTTTATGGAGTACCATATGCACAAGCTCCTGTTGGGAAATTTAGGTTCAAAAATCCTGAGGCAATAACAACGTGGAAGCGGCCCATTGACGCTACTACAGAATATCATGGAGCATGCGCTCAAAGCCATATTGTCCATAAACATGGTGTTTTCGGATTTGAAGACTGTCTATATCTGAATATTTATACGCCATACCTCCCAAAATACGGATTAAGGACTCCAAAAGCGATTATTGTTTGGATACATGGCTATGCTTTCACCTCTAGTTTTAGTCACATACATGGAGCAGATTTCCTTATAGACAATGACGTCATTTTAGTGACTTTAACACATAGAATATCAGTGTTTGGTTTCTTAAAAGTGAATAATACTGACAATAATACAAATATGGGTCTGAAAGATATAATTACTGGACTGAAATGGATTCGAAAAAACATAAAGCATTTCGGTGGAGACAAAAATAAAATTACAGTTATGAGTAGTGGATCAGCAGCTTCGTTCATATCTTTGTTAATGATGACAAAATTTCGGAGGCTCTTTTCTAGAGTAATTCTTCAAAGCGGTAGTATATTTTCATCATCAATGTTTCAAGGTGACCCTGGCTTTGAGAAGGTTCAGTTAGAAAAAGCCTTAAAAATATCTGGATATAAAGATATAACAAGTGCATCAACAAATGAATTAATATGGAATTCTGCCAAAATATACAATAGTTCAACAACAAGGAACTCGCAAAGACCTATGATACCATTCATGCCAATAAATGAAACAGTATCAAAACATTCATTAATATCTAAACGGACGTTGCAAATAAATGACAATTTAAAACACCTTAAGTATATGGATATAATGGTCGGCTTTACGAGTCAAGAAAGTATAACTGAAGTACTTCCGTTCATACATAATCCTCAGCATATAAAAGAATTCATGCAATTCAAATACTTAGTACCCTTTTTTAATTTCTGTAGATATACATATGGGTCAAAGAAATATCGAGAAATTGGAGAATTAATACGTAAAAAATACTTCCAAAAACAAATCAACGACAACGCTGCGTCACTCGAAGGAATTCTAAAATATGTGTCGGATCTACATAAATATCCGATTTATAATTTTATACAAACGTATTTAAAGTCAACCGAAACTCAATTGTATGTATACAAATTTAACTATGTGGGTAATTTTAGTGCTGCAAGAGCTACCTCGATCGCTACTGCTAACACCAAAATAAAAGGAGCGGCACAAGGTGATGAAATTTGTTACATCCTTAAATGTGACCCGCTTTGGGAAAATTACGTAAAAATAAAAGAAGACTTACACAATCGCGATAGAATTTTTATTACGGAGATTGCTAGAATGTGGGCCAATTTTGCTAAAACTGGAGAACCCACGTTCAAAAACCAGGCCAATGTCACATGGTGGCCAATGACTTTAGGAGATGATAGTTTGTTTCTTTTTGGGAAACACAATAAATTAGTCAACTCTAGACCAGAACGTAAAATGTTAGATTTTTGGAATTCTATATATGAAAAATATTATTCGCCGGAGTCGTGCAATGGAAACGATAAAGATGAACTTTAAGGTTTATATATCCAACCGATAATTCGAAATATTCAGTTATAAATGTAAAAATGTCACATTATCATATTCGCGGTCAATTATAAATTTCTTCTGTATAGTTATAACAATTTTCTTACCTTACATTAACACCATCTATCGCCTTGTCGTTATTATCAGTAAAGTTATACATCATATCTGTTGTAATAAAGAAGGAGTTAGCTTTTTTTTCCTCTAACATAAAGCTGCCTTTGTACACTATGTTCGAGCAATTAGCGTTCCCCTGTCCGCTGAGAGAATAAGGTAGTTCAATCGAATGTTCAGCCTCAATGTCTAATTTCTCGAACATTCCAAGGGGGGTTATGAGGAAGTTTTCTGTTTCATTGAAGTGTTTGGTGTGGTTCTGAAGAGTTAATGTGAAATTGCAATCGAAACCGTTGTATATTCTCAATTGCGCTAAACCTTCTGATACCGGTGTCCCATAGGTAGGCTGTAATTTTGAAGATAATTAAATAAAGATTTTATTTTATTTTTATTTTAGTACCTCGAGTAAATGTTACTTACCAAGAGATTAAGTTCGACAATACCAGATATGACGAACGCCGCAGCCGCTAAAATTCCTCCCCATATCATTTTGTGCAAAGGCTTTCTTATTAGTTTGGTCCAGGTCAAAAATGGATATATAGCCTATAATCAAATAGAAGATATTTTAAAACACTATTTCATATTAATAGATAATAGATGTTAGTCTATCCAAATATTACGAGGAGGAAAGAAATTTTATTTGATTCTTTGTATGATTGATATGATTCCTAGACCATTAGAAAGCTAGCTTTAGTTATTAACATACGATTTTTTTATTCCCGGGCAATCCAAAAGGATGCGAGTTGTGTGGCTAGTTTAAATTTATTTAGATAAATCTAATATAATACTCTACTTACAACTTCAAATAGTGGGATGAATACTAAAATCAATAGCGGATTGAGGACTTGCATTTGGTCGGCCTTCAGCGTCCAACTTCCGATGTCTTGATCCATTCGGTCCGCTTGGAACGTCCATCTTGACCCCTAATAATTTAAAATAATGTATTTTTTAATATGTGTATGTATATTCGTTTTAGTTACAATGGATCTCAAGAAAATGAAAATGAAAATGACTGAACGGATAACCTGCTGGATTCTTTTTGCGCCTGAGAAACTAACTAACTAAAAAGTCTACTCCGGTGGATTCAGGGTGAGCAGCTAGGAATACTTATATATATTTTGAAATGCTTGATAGCAGATCAGTAGATATTTATTGGAACATCGCTCAATCATCAAAAATTGAGAAGTCTCATACTTTTGTTAAAAAAAAAACTAAAACTCAAAAATGTTTAAATCATTTGTCAATAAATTGTTGCAAGATTGCAAAATGTTTAAATATTTTAGTTGTTCAAAGCTACTCGTAGAGCAATAAATGTCATATGAAATTAAACTTCCATGAAAATGAGTCTGTATAATGTGACAAAATGTGTTTTAAAATTTTAAATACAGAACATTTTATTGCCAACAATTTTCCAATTTATCTTATTCCCATAGACCATTCAGAGCGCACAATTTAATGGTGATATATTTTTTCATTCATGTTACTAATTGAATGTCAAAATCATACGAACTAATTAATAAACATGGTTTAATTATGCTTTAACAGTGGACTTTTCATTACATGTCACCTCCACTCGGCGTGGCGCCAAAAATGTTAATTTACGCTGTAAAATGGCGATGTATAATAATCGTTTTTTCATCAGAGTCAATCTGAAAAATATTCTATTATGTTAAATTAATTAATTTATTTAATGTCTGGATTGAAATTCATTTTACGGCTCCTAGAAAGGCTAACAACGCGTGGCAATGAAAACGGCCACAGCGTTCTGCGCATTTATATTGGTTAATAACACGTTGGACAGTTCACATGCTTTGATTATAATCTACTTGAAACAATATTAAACCGTCGGGAAAGAATCTTATTATTTTACATACAAAATCAGTGTATTTTATACTATATAGATTTTATTGTGTTAGTAAGCTGTAGATTAGCGAGGAGCTAGAGGACCACTGAAAAGGCCAGCCAGCGTCCAATGATTTGTCTCCGTTTGGATTGGGATGATAACTTTAAAATTTTTAAAAAAATTTACTCGGACAATATTGATAACTGAGCAAAAATAAAGTATGAGGGAAAACGACCTCAATTATTCAATTGCTTATGATCAAGACTAATAACTTACAATAAGACATGACATAAGTTCTTAAGAAAAACAGTAATTTAATTAATTGTTAAATTCAAAATATGCTCCAAAACTAACGCGTAATAACAGAATATAAACGTGAAATTCGATAATCTGAAAAAAAAAAAAACGCTTGAAAAACCACACAAACATTAAATTCTCCCACAATAAATAAAAGCAACTAAACTAAACTAAACATTGTGAAACACATAGTTTTATATACAATAACAGCAACTTCGTACTGGTGGTGTAGCAACACGGATTTTCAAAAGAGCAACCTCTGAATCCATATAGTAAACTAACCTGCTGGTCGAACAGCGCCCAAAACACAGGCAACGGTATGAACAGCACGAGCACCCTCAATAAAGACTTGATGTCTTCTATGAGCTCCGTGTCGTACTTGCCGCTCGCGTGGTCCAGCCAATGTTTGCGCTTCTCTTTGCTTTTACACGATTGCACTATTGCGTGCTGGAATAGGGGTAGTTTGTTAAAGATTTTAACCTCACCAAATGTTATTATTAATACACAAAATAAATATTTTTTCTATATAGAGTTTAGAACTTTTTACTATTTTTATTTAGTAAATTTTATTATATGAACGTGTTTGCAATTTCAATAAGTAATATTTTCTTTAATATTTCATTAATTTATATACTTCATTAAAAAAAGTTATGTTCACTTATACGAAGTTGCATCTCAACGTCTGGGACATACATTTATTAAAAAAAAAGAATATATTGCCAGCATCCAAATTCCAAACACAATGTGCCCGAGGGCTATATTTGGCGGGCGGGTTAGTGAGTGAAATAAAAGAGGGATTCGTTTTTTAAATGGCCGGCGAAATTATTCACCAGCCAGATCGTTCGGTCGAAATTTATTTTTTACTTTGAACTATATGAAATGTTTAAATAAACTCAATAATGTTATTAATAATTATTATTATTATTATAGTTAAATAACTCATTAAAATTTAACAATACCCATACATAAAATGCTTAGTTTTAGAACGGTTGTAATTTTCTTTTTCATAAAATTTTTAAACAAATGACGAAATAATTATTTTTAGTAAAATTATTACATCGCTCATAGTAAATAATCTTATGTATCTGCCCACAAATATATCAATGGATACAGCTTATTAAACTTGCAAAAGCATGGTTGAGATAAACAAAGACTTCCAATGACTTGAACTGATATTTGGACATATCAGGAAACTATAAATAAATGTTAAATTGAACAGTTACGGGAGTTGAAATTAGTTAAAGATTGGAGAAACCCATTACACATTCTGTGCTTTGTATGTTCCTTCATAGACGCACCAAACAAAATTATATGATTATATTACTGCAGTAGGTATGTACTAGAATGATTTCTAACACTAAGGCTAGCTCTTAATTGCTTGTTTTAATTAACAAACAACTCTACTTGTCGTTACCTATTGACATGTATATTTAGTGTAGGGTATGTAGGGAGATGAATTAAAGTTTCCAGCTTAATGAAATTATTATATTTTCTCTAAGTTATTTAGCAAATACGCTACACTAATTATAAACTACTTTAACGGGGTTCGGTGGCCCAGTCGTTTCCCTGTAGTTCCCATAACTCGCTACGGGTACTACTGGGGAACGTCACTATGCGATGTGCGACGCGATCGAAAATCATGCGTCAGCACAACACCTACATACGAGTATTTCTTTTGATCACCTTGCGCAATGATTGTTGACCCGTATTACTGCGATAACGGAAGGAGGTTCTTAACTACAGGAATATTTAATATGTTATGATCATCGTTTTCTCTGATGTCATATATAGTAATGAAGTATATGATTATACAGTAAATCGCAGAAAAATGAAAATCTGAATATTTTCTATAAACGATATCGGACACAGTTAACACATATGTATAACAATCAAATTAATACCAGCTTAAATCCAACCGTGATACCATACTAAACTAAAATCCATATAAAACTTTACAGGACATACGTGCGTACAAAAAAGGGAATTTATCTGATCAACGAATTTGGTTGTCCAAATCATACTTACGCCGATGCAAGTTGAAACCTTGCCAAGCACGTTTCCGGCCGGTTGTTTGATTATATACAGTCTTTTCCCGGCCACGAAGAACACTGTTAACAGAATGATAATTGAACTTGTGCACCAGGGAGTTAGGCCTTGAGGAATTAAATCAATTATAATATGTATTAAGAACATTTCGATAATTTATTTGCTTTTTGTGTATTACTAAGTATTTTTTATTTTATTTTTCGAAGCTTGCGTATAAATTCGACGACTTCAACAAACGTATTAAAGTTTTATTGTTCTTTTGTGAGTTCCCTGATTTAAATACAAGTGTTAGATAGTGATATAATGCAGTTTACATAATATATTCGTATCGTGAACGCGAGGTTTTGTAATAAAATAAAATGATAATAAAACAGTTAACAGCCTTATAAATAATTATAAGACAGAGTAAGTTCTACATTTTCACTATACATTATTTAGCTTTACAATATTCAGTCTATAATATTGCATTTAAGTGCATCCTTAGGAAACGATAAGATTACAAATGACCCTAGAGACCTCAATACCAGAAGGTTAAGCGTTATAAGATACAATAATTATTATCTTTCGTAAAGTCTTTGTCAACTTCAATGAAACATTCATAAATAACAAGCAGTAAATGTTGCCTTTTTTTGTTTATAAAATTACTGAAGCATCTAGATTCAAGGTAAACGTTTATTCTTTAAGTAAATTTCAATTAAATTTAGCAACATAATAAAAATTCTCTTTCAATTCTTGTGACATCCTAATTCGTGTCGTATCCGATAAAAATTATAACTTTTTGGTATCAGTTTTCAGAAAGCAAATTTATTTAATCATCAGATAATAGTTTGAATGTGTCATTAAACTGTTGTTAGTGGTTTTAATTCAAACTTACTTCGTAAATGACTCTTATTTTACATAATTGATGATATTATGTTAGCTTCTGCATGTATACAATAAATTTTAAAGTCCAGTCGATATCTATATGGGTTTATAAAACCTATATATAACCACTGTCATTACAGTCTGTAGTAAACTATAGTGTTTTAAACACAGACCAATAGAAAGTATTATTTAATTAATATGAAGAGAACTCACCAATAGAAATTACCATTAGGATTCCGGGAATACCAAACGCCAGCGAGTAGCAATCATTGTCCCCGAAGCAATGGACGTCGGCCCTCAGTATTGGCGTTAGGAAAGTCGATATAAGACTTCCAGCGTTAATAGCAAAATAGAACAAGGAGAAGAAATAGCCCAAGTATCTCTCTTGTTCGGGCAACTTGAACTGATCGCCGCCGAAGGCGGAGACACAGGGCTTTATTCCTCCTGTTCCGAATGCTATTAACAGAAGTGCTATTATAGTGAATTCCCTGAAAGTACGTTGACAATTTTAATAGTCTGTAAATATTAACAGTTCTATATTAAACATAAATACAAACAATATTGTAAGGATGATGGATTTTCCTGGACCGATTTCGGTTTAAATTATTAATTAACCAATTATTATAATAATTCACTATATACTTGAATTTTAAGAAATCACCGACATACAAGGTTACTGATTGACGTTAATCAAATAAAACAATTAATATCGTTTAATATCAATCATGCGATAGTTAAAACGTTTTTACAAATAGCTTCTGTGACCGACTTAACTAATCTACAAAAGGTTTTATTTCACATCAAAGTGTTGTTCTTATGTTATCACTGATTCCTAATATGCATTTACATGTAATGTTGTTAATTAGTGCGACCTACATAAAGTTTTTCAATAAAATAATGGAGTGAGTGTTATTTCGTGTATACAGTAGTTGATGTGCCATAAGATTCAAATATCTAAAATAACTCTTATTTGATTACGAGGATTTTTTTCGTAAAAAAATAGACCTATGAGAATCGTAATAATATTTTATATATCGTAATAATATAATATTTTAATTTTGATTGGACTTCCTTTATATTCACGAACGCAAATTATATCTACTCACATTTGCGGCAAGTTGATTGGCGGCATAGCTGTCAAAGATATTAGGACACTTCCCGATGCGTATACAAGTGATAGGTAGAATATTGTTCTGCAATTGAAAATGAAGTATAAGAAATAAATAAAACTGAGTCATTAGTTTGGGCAGTAAATTTAAGGAATTGTTTAATCATTACAAATAGATATATCCTCTGTATGTTTGTTCTGCCTAACAAAATGACTTTCATAAACTTTTGTGCTGGAGATATTCAGTTAACCATTTTCGTGTATTCAAGTTTTCTTAGCTTTGTATTAGTGTGTTGAAAAACGAAACACTAAACAAATATCAATTATATCAAACATCAATCAATTAAATCAATATTTTAATTTAAAACTTATTTACGATTGAACAGTATCTATTGAGTAAGCACTTAGTACTTAAATATTCTTAAACCAGTTTTCGATTAAATTTTATCAGGTGAAGGTAAACATCACAAACATAAACTCAGAACACTTGTGTTCATTTAATGTGATGTAGTTGATAATTGAATAGTTTTTAAATAACTTGTGACTCATAAAAAAAATAAATTAAACAAAATTAACTAAACTATTCAAGGATAAACTAAAGTATTATGATACATTTTTTTAGTGCTGTTTATTAAGTAAGCACTAAAACAATAGATAATAATTATTAATATATGGCCTGCAACGGGTGACCCATAAATTACATTTTACCTGCCATAGAAGTCTTTATACAGCTATAAATTAAAGGCAATTGGCGTAACAGAGTTATGAATTTAAAACATTTTGTATCACTTTGAATCTCAGTCCTCGGCAATACTTTACACAATTTTGTCATATAGGGAAAAATAGGCGTGAAGACCATACCTGAATCTGCCCAGCCATCCATCAGCGATCATGGCCCCCATCAAGGGGAAGAAGTACGCAAACATTGTGAAGGTGTGGTACACCACGGTCGCACCGTTGTCACTATATCCCAACTTGTCTCGCAAGTATAGCGACAGAATTGCTATAATAAATGATTCGTATATAACTACATGCTGATTATTATTATAAGTTACTTGAATAGATTTGTATGGGAAGATGATTTGTCAATCATGTTATAAAAATTTATTCCTCTATAAATATTTTTAGTAGAACCGTTTTGTAAATAATATATAACAGGCAATAATTTGATAAATAAAAATTTTGAGATAACTTACTATATGTGTGTGGATACATGGTATATTTATTAATAAATATTGTAGTATTAAATTACATAGGTGTTGCCTACGATTTTGAACCCAAACTTTCTAGAAACAATGTTCTATTCCATTAATACCATAATATAATTACCTACTTGCAGATTCATAAATCTGAGTCAGTAGGTACGGGATGTCGGTTATCCCCTTTTCCCCGTTTCCTTATAATAACCTACCTACATAGTCTGATGTTAGATTCAATGAAAATATTAGACATTTATCAGATTTTAAATTAATATAGTTGCGTGCATTTTTTATATAGTTACTGTATCGAAACGAGCTGTGAATTATTATGGAAGCATTTTAATAGTATGTTAATAGAATTTCTTACATCTTTATTAACCTATTTCTATAGGAATTGGGAACTGAGGAAATTAACTATTACTAAAAATATATTAGCTGCATATGCATAGAAAGATAAATATGAAGGATAATTTGTAAGTAATGTATGTACAACAAAACAAATTATTTCTATCCCTGGACAATTATCAATGAAAATATGATGCAATAACAACCATTCGACATACATTCATATCGATACTAGAAAACTAGGTTAGAAAATTCTATTTCGAAATAATCTCCATTGAAGCACCTATCCACACTTGGAATACACAAGATAAAAGATAAACGTAAAAACCAATATTATGGAGTTAAATTTACTAAACAGTTTAAAAACTACACTCAAAGTTTAATTCATGGATGTTTTGTGCACATTAATTACCGTAGGCATTGTAAAAGTTTTATTTTCTTTGGGATATATATATTACGATAAATCTACACATAAAAATGTGTGTTGTCAAACTTTATAAGGCCTTTCATTTAAGACAGAATTGGCAGACAAAAAAAGAATCGTTCATAGACTTTACAAATAGGTATATATGTATCGTTGTCTTAGTTTTCCTTACCTTTCAATATACAGCGGTATACCTACTTATATGGTATAACTACTATGTATAACCTAAGAAAAATAAACAGAAAAAGTTTAAGAGTCTGTTATCAATCATTAATTCTAATAATGCTTCCAAAAGAAACTTATGTTTAGGTTTTGGAATAAATCATTTCTGTGTGGTAAATGGGAACATCATAAACTTATCATATATTTTTTGACAATATTTGTAATTTATATCTACTTTAAAAGTTGTATAATACAACCAACTTCTTGTCATTCTTTTCCGGTCTTGCAAGCAACATCTGAAGGCAGATCCGTATTAACGAATTATATAAAACTGGAATTCGGCCTACTGATGAATCAACAGAAAAAAACGCTTCACTTTATCTATATCAAGGTGGTGTGGATAGGAGAAGTTACTAGCTAGTACGCAAATACACGCGAACATACTTATAGCTCTATGAGGCGTGCGCCTACAACGAAGCTATTGATTTTACGGAAAATGTTTTCCTCGTAAAATTACTCAGCAAGGAGAATTCGTAAAAAGCACCTTAAAGTGTAGAAAATTACCCACTTAATTCAACCCTCCCGGAGAACTTGAATTTTAAATAATACTTATGTTTAAGTTTTAGTTTTATAGCATTGAAATGCTTTATAAATGAGAAATTTTGAAAGAATAGAAAAAATTTGATCACGAGGCGGCATTCGAACCCGCGTTTCTTGCCTAACCGTAGCAACGCTTATATTTGAATTTAACATACAACAACATTCAATTATTGATATGAAGGATGTCATATAATTATTGAGAAGATAGCAGCTCAAATTTACATACAATTAACGAAAGCCATTGTTGAGTGCTGTGTGTATTAATTACCTCGCATTCCATAGTAAGAAAATCTTTCGCAGAACTCATTTGTCACTATGAAGCCAACTGCTTTTGGATACGGAAGTTTCTGAAAAAGAAAAGAGATTATCAATTTTATTTGAACCTGATTCAGATGTGTGTAATAGAAGATACATTGTTATTGTATTAAGTATCCATTGAAAAAATGAAACATGAACTATGGACACAAAAATAACAGTTAACTATAAACTGTGAAAAATAGAAGTAAACTAGCTGACCCGGCAAACGCTGTTCTTATCATTTAGGGATATGAAATATGTTGGCTGATTCTAAGACAACCTGCACACAAAATTTCGTAAGATACGATCCAGACAATCCGAGGAATTTGATGACTAAAATTGTGACACAGGAATTTTACATATAAGATATAACGAGCATATTGTTCATTGTAAGTAATGAATAAATGGAAATAGTATAATGCATATTAAAATAATAGATATATATTGTAAAAAAGACAAAATAAATCATAAATCAAGACAATCCATTACACAATCAAGCAATTGGTGGTCCTTATATAAAAACACACAAAATTATCATAGATCACACTGAATAAGTAATAAGTTATTAATATAAATAAAATTAAAAACACATGTTACCAATTTTGAACATAGTGAATTTATACCACATATACTTGTTTGAAGTATACATGGACATGTCTGTTATCAACTTCCTTTTTAAATTTCCATTTTACAAAGGCGATATAACGTTGAAATAATCAAATGGACGCAACTAAATTACTAAATAATCTCAAAACCAATGAAACCTCAAATCCTAGATTCCAAAAAGGAAATACCTTATAAATAGTTAATCTCTAGAGTCTAGTCTTCCTAATCTTTCGTAAGATTTTTGTCGCACAAATTATAAATTAGAGCTTATAAATTCTTCTTCGGCGTCTGCAACATGATAATCAAATAATTTTATCAATATTCTTGAGTGTGGCTTATAAACGACTCTATGAATATTAAATGATATGCCGAATAACATTGATTATATTAACAAGTTAACTATAACGTTGGTATAAATATTGTGGATTTATCAGTTACTGTACGTACGTATAAATTTATTACAAATTACTTACCTACTGTATATTAAAATTATTCATAACTCGAATAAAAAGAAATTTATATATAAGACGTATGTATATATAAATAAAGACCTAATAATGGGGTAGAGAAGAGGTATACTTTAAAAATGCGAAGAAATGAAAATGGCGATTTCTTGAGTAGTTTCGGATCAAATACATAAAATAGGTATGACAAAATTCTAATGACATTTTCTTTTCTATTGGTTTTATGACAAGAAAGGATATTTTCCTATGCAAAAACTTGAAAACCAAGGAAATCAATAAAAACGCGCATCATGTTCTGAATCCAAGCTCTCGTCGTCTTGTTTGCTAAAGTAGGAAATGTTTTAAAATAGCCAGCTTACATAGACCTCGG
Source organism: Zerene cesonia (assembly GCF_012273895.1). NCBI lineage: Eukaryota > Metazoa > Arthropoda > Insecta > Lepidoptera > Pieridae > Zerene > Zerene cesonia. The sequence goes on along the minus strand of NC_052122.1, from coordinate 2,691,020 downwards.
ATGATCAGTGCAGCGAGTATTCAAAAGAGTTCAACCATAAACGTAGTTATTAGAGCCGTATTAATCGATATGCAACTTCAAATCTTATTCGATTCTGTTTTTTTTATTATTAGGTATGATACCTATGACCTACATATAAAAATTTGCTGCAACATGCGATCGCGAGAGAGATCTGCGAGATGAGAATATCATATGTAATAATTTAATATATTTATTGTTGAGTTCAGGGATTTTTTATGCGTGTACTTTCATTATAGCTATAAAATGTGAAATTTCGATATGGCAAGAATTTGGCGAAAAATTTGGAGCGAAAATAACTCGCCCTTAAGTACTTTTCACAATTTGGCTTTAAATACTATTTATATTTACGGACATTACTTAGATCCAATGGATTGTAAAACGAGAACGAGTAACATCCACTGGCAAATTGGTTATGCAATTAGAAAGTTAGTATACCCACATAACAATTCAAAATAAACGTCAAATCAGTTACTTGAAGTTCTAACCTCTAAATACATTAAAGTAGATAAATCTTTAACAAGGTCCTTTCATGCCGACAGTTTAAATTTTTAAATTGATTCATTAAATGAGTTTAATTTGGGACGAGCGATCACGTTCCGAATTCCATGCTCACAAATGGCTAGGAACCGGTACAAACTGGAGCGTCCATTTTATGGAAGCCGAAAGGCAATTGGTGTGCATCATTAAGTTCATTCATGGACCACCACGATCAAAGATTTAATATAGGATGACGTAACGAGAACAACGCAACTAACTGATACATACATATTCGCTATAATTATCTACCTGTACCGCGGCAAATGTATGTGAAGCGAATTAATTCTATACTTACTCCGTAAATCGTGCATTCGCCGCGCAAATTTCTGATATACTTAGTCTGGCCATAAATACTGTTACACTTAATTATAAAAAAATATTACATTTGAATTTCGAATCTGT